>NW_028297238.1:0-25000 GCF_054948205.1 Urtica dioica subsp. dioica | reverse complement strand
TTTGCGGCTCAGTGATTTGAATCAACGGCCTCATTTAGAAATGGTGTTGAACGACCATTAGACTAAATTATGAACCACATTATCAAACATAGTTTTTCTCACGGTGTCTTTTACATTATCAAACACATTTATGTTTAATGTTATTAAGAGGAAAAACCTCAAGTTTTTGTATCACCGGGTGAATATTCTCAGTTATAAATTTGGTATTTATTTATTTAAGAGGCATGTGTATATATTACAACTCTGATATGTTTTTGTATTAACTTTTTGATAAAATATCCATCAATTTATCCGAGGCTATAAGATACCCATGTCTTTTAGCTTGTTGCATATCCGTACACTAAGTGGTGTAATCGTAAATTGAAGATACATCGTATCTCTCAGTATCGGTCCAACGTATGACAACATATAGTGGAATGGAGATTTATCTTTATGACCATCATACGAGGTCGCAATAAATAAATGTCACACGCGTCAAATTACAGGCTAATATAGGTAGCTAATCAAGAAGGGTACGATACAACTATACGTAAACGAAAAAGGGGATTTGAGAGAGAATCGTAAAATTCATGATATCATCATTGAATTTAAATCCATGAGATGAGAGTGCTATGGTGTCCCAATTTAATTATTAAAAATAAAAAAGGACTAGCACAAACGTTGACTCCATTTGATGGTCTCCGGATATAGATACGTATTTTTCCCCTAATAGCACACAAGATCTCTTGCTATGCCTACAATTTTTCTATGCTTTTCATATGGGAAATCCACGTGGAAATATGAGATTGTCACATGACAAACTCCATTGTCCTATTAGATGACTACAATGGCTAAGATAGTGCTATTATGTGCTGTTTGAGATATCATGTTAGGCATGGCATGACGAGAATAATTTAATGAAGTTTATTTTTCTCTTAACAGTCATAGTTTAAAAAAAAGTTATAATCCAATGTTGCCTAATCCTAAGATAACATTTAAAATCTCTCATAATTGACCATATATAACTTCTTTTTTTTTCTTTTCTTTTTTTTATGTAGCCCTTGAAGTATTGAAGTATAGCATACTGGCTAATGTCGAAATTTTGTTTAACTTTTTTAATTACGATACGTAATCTCAAGTGTTTGGCATAATAACTTACTTTTTGAGGTAAAACATGGACAACTTATAAGAAAAAATCGTAACAAATAAAAGTTGAATAAAATCTGAAGTGAATGACTCACGAAGTTTGTAGTTGAGGCTTTGATTTGGTGATGGTTTTTAGACACGAAAGGGTCATAAAATAAAAATAAGATCATGTAGATCATACATTTGAGATTAAAAAAAAAAAAAAAAAAAACAGGAAGTGATGATGCGTAAGAAAAAAAAAATAGACTCCAATCTTGCACGACTCAAAAATTGAGATGCATTATTGTTAATAAAAGGTTTAATTTTTTTTTTTAAGAGAAATATTGATGTTACATATATCTTAGAAGACAATAAGAATGTCATACTAAACTGAAAAAAACAACAAAACGGCCCCAACTAAAAAAGGTATATAAATTTTTGTGTCTATAATTATAGAAAACATAATGAAAACTAATCCTTTAACATCTTCTCCACTAGTTAGCTCTGGTTTAAGATAACCTTAGTTGGATTGTATGATGACTATAAAAGGCATTTGCCTCTTTGTATAATCCTTTATGGGGCTACGATTATCTGGCTGTAGTTGTTTAATTAAATAAATCCATTTGATGTGCTTATCTGGCGGTAGATCATTAGTAAAGAATCTTAATTATGTATAGAAGAAGTTAATTAACATGGGCATGTGTGGGAGTGTTGCATATATAAGAAACATAGAATTCGCTACCTTCAAGTCAACTACGTTGCTATAACAATGATAGACATTTAAAATAATGATTTTATGTTTATCCTCTAAACCAAGTAACCAACTATGAAGACAATTTCCCAATTTTTATATTGCGATTAATAAGCAGTCTTCACTCTCCATAACTTAGATATAAATTAGTCTTAAATAACAGTAATACTGTAACATGTAATTAAATTAGTGTTGTTGGCATGTGTTAGAAACAGTCTATTGGCATTGTACAATAATGTTAATAATTTTAAAAATTTTCCACAAACGATAAATGTCGATATCATGTTCTACATGAACGACGCATAAGATTCACGACATTGAATCTCCTGATAAGAGATTTAGTCCGATGTAAAAAAAAAAGATTCTTTCATGTGAAATTTGAAAGTCATTCTTTGAACTTGTGCTTAATTGTCCAATATTGTAATTATGTTGTTGAAATGTTTAGATATCGATCAAGAATAATTTTAAGTAGGAAAAAGAAACACAAATTATTCTAGCTCGACAATCAATGACCTACGTTCAGTCTTTTTTTATTGAGTTTTAGTTGTTTTCACTATCAATAAAACGTATTGATCTTCAAATACAAACACTTATAATCATCTCAGTTCTTGAATACTCAAATTACAGATCAATTAAGTGTATATCCCAATTCTCTGAAGTCGTATTTCACTCTCTACTTCACTCACTCACACGTAATGAAGAAATCCTCAAAATAGTTATAAAAAAAAAAAAAAAAATTAACGAGAAGAACAAAATCGCTATGCGTATTATTTAAAAATAACTTCACTCACACGTAACTGTCGTATATGACCTATTGGTAATATTTGTAAACTAAATAAATTTCCAATTTTTGCTGTTGATTTTTATTCCAGCTCAATCCTACAATAGTTAATGAAGAAATCCACTTTAAATGAGATCAACCTCAAGAAATTGATTACATGAAAATGATATATAGAATAAGAATTACCACCTTATATGTATTATAAATTAGAATACTGATGGAGAGAATTCATAAAATTTAGCTTATATATATATATATATATATATATATATATATATATATATATATATATATATATATTCCCTAATTCAAGAATTGATTAGATGATCAATTGTTTTAAATAAACGAATATAAAAATTTCGAACCCCCTTCTTAGATGTAGATCCGTCTCTACAAACAAGGGAATAATCGACACCTCAACATAACATGTAACTTTTTACTCTTTAAAACACCACCTTAAAAAACAGAAGAGAAATATACTTAATACCGCTTTATAGTTTATTAATTTCGTCACGTTACACATATCTATTACTGTTACCTATTATATAAATCTAATAGTAAAATATATATTATTGTAGCGAATACCGAAGATGTATTGCATAAAGCGATAAACTTACATTTCTCATGACATTCTCGCCCATCACATTTTATGCCTCGATTATGAGTCGTCACGTGAGCACATGAAGAAGAGGAAGGTGCTTTTGGTCGGAAGGTTTTAACCTAAGATAACTATGCCTTTCATATGGAAAATTAGTGAACATAAATGGCTATATTAATGGTAGTGGAAGCTTCACTAGGGTAATCAATAGGGCGTTCGTTGGGGGATATTCCCACATTTGGACATTGCTTGTATCTCTGAAATTTCTTTTTCACCCTCTGCTTTTATTACTTTAATGCTTGAAACTTAATGCCATTAAATTAATGTGTGTATGTTAGAGAGAACCTTGAAAAATGAAGCTGAGCTAAGGGGAATCAATTACAGTTTCCCACATATGGCATGTGTTATTAAAGATTAGTCAATTAAGAAGAGCCAAAGCGTTGGCTTAATCCAAGAAGTTACTTTGGTTTGGCTTTTTTTTATTATTAAGACAATCACCTTTTGAGAGTTTGTATCTCGAAATCCCATGAGATTGTGTGGTAGCTAGCTAGGGTTTTGGCCTAAACAAGATCCTCGCTAGGCGTATAACAAAGATAATTTCGAGGTAAATCTCAAACACAAAAATACACTATTATCAATTTATGCATTAAATTTGTTAGCATAACTGAATCACTCATAAACATTTTAATATAAAAAAAAGAGAGAAAAAAGAAGTGTTGGGAAGCTCTTGCCTTGATTCTCCTCTTGAGGACAACAAAGGTCTTGAAATGGTAAAAGGAGTCCAATTTGAAAAACATAAGTAACATATTGTTGTGTTGAAAAGCAACAAATTACGGTTTTGAGGATGTGAACTTGCTTTCACTGTTAGGAACTTAGGACCACAAAACATCATAAAACTCACAAACTCTACGATCAAAGCATAAATTGCATATATATATATATATATATATATATATATATATATATATATATATTATTTTTTTCACTGCAAAAACCCCCCACAATGAAACCTTATAATTGAGCCGATTGAGGCAAATAAATCTCAGCTATCCGTAAACCTAGTTACTATACAAACATTCCTATAAATTTGTGTCAATACATCTCTTTTTTCCATTATTGTTTAAAATTTTAAATGATTTTATCATTTTTTACAGTCTCCAAGAATACCACGACACGAGTAAATTGTTAATTATTAAAGGTTCTATTCAAAACCAATCTTCTTATATTTTTTTGTTAGTTGAATTTATGTTGTTTTTTTTTATCAAATTGGAATTTCTAAAATAACTCTTCAACTTTGGTTGAAAAAAAAAATCGGATATCCATTTATAATAATTATATAAAAAAAAAAATCAATCCATGACTTTTAAACCTTTTCATGTTCATAATTGTATTTGTCGTGACTTTTTGGTGGTCGGAGAAAATAGAAATATCAGTGAAAAATAAATAATCGCCAAGAAACCCTCACAAATGTAAAAATATGTCGACCAAAAAAATCATTTTTTGGTAGAAATTGATGGCTAATGAAAATACCAAAGATTTTTTTTTTTGTATAATATTATAAAATATATAAGTTTTATATATATTCAAAACTTTAAATCATACGACTATTAGAAGCAGACAAATATTAGGTAGACAAAATTTATATTTGGAATACATACGTTAATACATTAATACCAAGTTGAGCATAATACATTTTTTTTTATAAAGGGCATAAAAAATTTCGAATTGACATATTATAAGCGAATTTTCAAACCACAAAATTATTTTTTAATAAATTATTGCCATTTGCTGATAAAAAAAAATTGATTATTGGAAGGAAAGAAATTTTACTTTCGACGACTTCGTGACTCGTCTTTTACCTTAATAAAAAAAATTAAAAAATAAAAAGAGAAAATTATCGGAATTTTGTGTACATTTAAAACTTGGTCTCCAATTCTCTTCCGAACATGAGATTTCCAAAACTCGACTTTCTTAGTTATTTTTCTTGACATAATTTATGCCTTACTCTCGGTCTCGGTTATGATTTTTGGGTACAAAATAGATCAAATCAAACAAAACTTGGCTGCCCGCGGGCAGCAATTAAGAGAGAGAAAGCAACTCCAACAACAACATAACAGTTCAGTCTTCTAGAGAGAGAAACCAGTTCTGTTTCAGTGCCTCTCTCTCTTTGCGTTGGTCACCAATATATATACTCCCATTCACTCTCTCTCTCTCTCTCTCTCTCTCTCCAAGTCCCGAGCTTTGGTCGACCTTGCATTTAGGGGTAAAAAAAGGACTCAACAACGAGACTCTCAGTCTCGCTTTCTCTCTCTTCTCTGCACTTTATTCTCATACACAAATTCGATAGTTTGCTCTACGGCACTAACGAGGTTCGCTAAGAGACGAACTCTTTCTTTCTCTACTCTGCATTGTCGTCTTCTGCGACTCAGAATCACATATCTCCACTCTGTACTTCCCTTTTTTCTCTGCTCATCCCCGTCTGAGTTATCTCTCTCCCCTCTCGGAGAACTTTCCGATTCGGGTTTAGAAGCTTTGGAAACTTATAAAAGGAAAAAACATAAATAAAAACCGCGAGTCACGACTCTGTAGTTCCTATCACTCAGCTATTCTGTGACGGAGTTTGATTGATCAAGCGCGAATAAACAGTGATATTTTTTTTTTGTTTCTGTTTGAATCGATGATTTTGAGCTCAACCAAAAACCAGAGATTGAATTCGATAGCGTCTTAAAGCCTGAGAGAAAATCGCCATTGCCGCTTTCCGAAATCAGTATTGCTGTATGAAGCTGTGAAACAATGAGAGATGAGAATTCGAAGAAGAGCAAGGTGTGTAGAAAAAAATTATTTTCTCTTTCTTCTTTTTTTTTTTTTTTTTTTTTTTTATCATTTCTTGATTCCGTTCTTGCGATTAGAGTGCTGAATCTGTTTATTGACCTAAGCTTTCGTGGCCGAAGACACTTGTGAAGAAATGG
Organism: Urtica dioica subsp. dioica; assembly: GCF_054948205.1. NCBI lineage: Eukaryota > Viridiplantae > Streptophyta > Magnoliopsida > Rosales > Urticaceae > Urtica > Urtica dioica. Next base: position 18,797 of record NW_028297238.1, on the reverse strand, counting down.
CTCAACATCAAGACCAAAGCCGACGACTTTCACTCAGACGATGTCGTTATTGGAGGTGAGTCGCATTTGCATTTGATTCAAGTTTGACCGACTGCGATCGAAACTTGTTCTCTTGCTCTTTCCAAAACTCCGATTCTTCAACTCTCTCTCTCTCTGTCGTTTTTTTGTGGTGTTTTGAATGTGTGAAATGGAGTTTTATTTTTGTTTTTGTTTTTTTGTGTTTTTTTTTTAAATTGCGTTTTTGCAATTGAAAGAGAGAGAGAGAGAGAGAGAGAGAGAGAGAGAGAGAGAGAAGAAAGGTAACAGCTTTGGCATTTAAAATGTATATTACTTCGCTTACGATTTTTTTTTTTCCTTTTGTTTTTGTTGTCTGTCTAGATGTTGATGAAGAGTTGACGAATACTTCTCCCGGGAGAGTGTCGTGCACAATCAAGAAAAGCACCACAGGTTGGTTTAAAATAATTTCAAACCAGATTACTCAGACGTGAACTCAATTTATTTCTCCCTGAAATTGAAATTCCTTCCATTAATCTTCGTTTATCATTTTTAGAAAGATTTAATAAAAAGCAATCGGATAGGCTCCGGCGCAGCAAAATTGATCTGGAATCTTCACAAGTCACAGATGTGAATAATTACAGGTGAGTGGGTTTTTTTTTTATCTGGTTTTCATCAAAACATTTTTCTCGCACGTGTTTCTAACCCAGATTTTCGATTCGGTGTGTTAAAAGGATCTTTGTAGCTACTTGGAATGTCGCCGGGAAATCTCCACCGAGCTATTTGAGCCTCGAGGATTGGCTTCACACGTCTCCCCCGGCCGACGTCTACGTTCTCGGGTAATTAATTCCCTCGTCAATCCGAGACCCGTTATTCATTTGTTTTTTTTTTCGTTTCCAATGGTGAAATTTTTTTGATTTGTATTTCCAGGTTTCAAGAAATAGTCCCGTTGAACGCTGGCAACGTTTTGGGGACCGAAGACAACGGCCCGGCCAGGAAATGGCTAGCCCTCATCAGAAGGACTCTGAACAGTCTGCCCGGGACCAGCATCGGTTGCCACACTCCCTCGCCGGTCCCCGACCCGATCGTCGAAATGGATTCGGATTTCGAGGGCTCGACGAGGAACAAGGCCTCGGCTTTCTTCCACAGAAGGTCGTTCCAGTCGCTGAACGGTGACGTGGCCGCGACCGAGCCGCGGCTCGACCGGCGGTTCAGCGTCTGCGATCGGGCGATGCTGGGCCACCGGCCCAGTTACTACGACCCGAATTGCAGCGGGTCCTCGGACGACGAGGAAGGGCCCGAGGAATCTCCGCTCGCCGCGAATTACTCTCCGCTCTCGTACAACGGTGGTGGCTCTTTCTCGATGGAGGATCGGGAGAGGCAGCAAGGAAATTTGTCGTCCTCGTCCTCGTCGTCGAGGTATTGCCTGGTCGCGAGCAAGCAAATGGTCGGGATATTCTTGACGGTGTGGGTGAAGAGCGATCTCAGAGACGATATTCGAAACTTGAAAGTTTCTTGTGTCGGAAGAGGTCTCATGGGGTACTTGGGCAACAAGGTACAACAAAAAACACCTTTATTTATTTATTTATTGAAAGTGTGGGAAATATTCGAAAAACTATATCTCGATTCTCCTTGGGGCTTTTCAGGGGTCGATATCAGTTAGCATGTCTCTGCACCAAACGAGCTTTTGCTTCATCTGCAGCCATTTGACCTCCGGGCAGAAGGAAGGAGACGAGCTTCGAAGAAACTCCGATGTAATGGAGATCCTGAGGAAGACGAGATTTCCAAGAGTCCATGGTACCAGAGACGAGAGCTCGCCTCAGACGATATTGGACCACGAGTGAGTTTTTAATCCTCCTTTTTACCAATCAATTTGTTCAAGTTTCTAGACCTAATCTTATGCCGGATGATAATGTGTGTGCAGCCGAATAATTTGGCTGGGAGATTTGAATTACCGGATCGCCCTTTCTTACCGTTCTGCAAAGGCCCTCGTCGAGATGCGCAACTGGAAGGCATTATTGGAGAATGATCAGGTAAATTATATATGCAAAAAAAAAAATCGCTTGTTTTTTCGATACCGCCTACAGATCATTTGAGCAAATGTGACGATGTTTATTCTTTATACAGTTGAGGATAGAACAGAGACGAGGACGGGTTTTCGAGGGCTGGAACGAAGGGAAGATATATTTTCCTCCGACATATAAGTACTCGAATAACTCAGACAGATATGCCGGAGAGAATAGGCATCCGAAGGAGAAGCGAAGAACTCCAGCGTGGTATATCGAACTTGCCATATATATACCATCCTTAGCACTATTATTAACAGGTATTGACTTTGTTTTTTTTTTTTTTTTTTTAATGTGAAGGTGCGATCGGATTTTGTGGTTGGGAAGAGGCTTGCATCAGATGTCTTACGTCCGAGGCGAGTCACGGTTCTCCGATCACAGACCGGTTTACAGTATGTTCAGAGTAGAGGTCGAGTCTTTGAACCGTAACCGCATAAAGAAAAGCATGAGTTCTAGCTCTAGAATCGAAGTAGAAGAGCTCTTGCCACATTCTCACAGCTACACCGAGATGAACATTTTCTAAAAAAGATGGGCTTTTTCTTCATTCTGTATCTCGAGACAAGACCGGTAGAGTTGACCACCGGTCTCGACCCGAACCCGATTTCGTGTTCAACATATATCGATTTCCGGGTTTTCAAAAGCTATGGACGCATCCGAATAAGTCAGGTATTCTTTTCTTTTTTTCTTCTTCTTCGTCTCTCATGCTCACAATTGTCAACACTCGAACTTTTATGCAAATTGATGAGAGTAGTCATAAAAACTCATAAAGTAGTGAATAAGCTTGTCCCAAGTGTTGCTTTCAGAATTAGATAAATAACTCCTCAAGGGTTATACATTTGGAACATGGTCAAAGTGAGTAAAATTTTTTTAAGCTTGTTTCATTAATCGTCGCCGTTGAAATGAATCTCACAGCCTTTCTTTTTCTTCAAACGGATATCAGTTATTCGGTCCCCATTTGCAGCTTAGCCGCTTGACAGTTTGCCTTGATGATGAGAGAGACACTCTTGCAAATAATACAGAAAAGATGGTACGCTAATCACTTTCTTCCCTTTTATTAGTTTTTTGGCATTTTTTTTTCTTCCTCGACATATTTTGATCTAATCCTGTCCGTTCGTTCTTTTTTTTTTTTTTTCTTCAGTACATCAGTTTCACTCAAGCATCAATCATCAAGTCATAAGCTTTTTGGTAATAAGGTAATGGATTTTTGTTTTGTTTTTTAATATAAATAAAGCTGGTTAATATAGAGTTCTCTATTGTTATGGACCTGAAACCAAAGCAGAGGTTCTCTGTGAAAATTGCGTAATCTTATATTTAGTTAAATTCTTTAAATTTTAATAATAGTAGAAATATTTCTGCGTTTAATATAAATATTTTTATTGTGACTTTGCAGCTAAGTAATTCAGTCATCAGTCTTGGAGACGTTAAAGCCAGTTGGGGCATCAGCCTATTGACAGTTTCTTTTTGGAATAAAGTGGAACAATAAAATCAGAGAATATAATTGTAGCCAAGGAATATCATTGAATCAAAGTAACTTTTCAGTTTGCTATTGTTCTTTTTCTTTTATTTTTTCCAAGTAACAAATATATCTCTTGGGTATGGCTGTCTGTTTTTATTAAATATATAAACCTGAATTTGTTAGCATGGACCGCATGATGCAAAAGAGAAATTTCATTTTCTGGGCTTAATAAGCCATTAAATATCAAGATTAGACCATAATGAAATTCTAATCCTAGCGCAACCAATTCGAAAATGAAAAAGATTTGTGATGAAAATCATTTGAAAATAAGAGAAAACACATGGGTTTTTTGAATCAAGGGTATTTGTGTCCGATTTTGGGCCAAAAGTCCATATTCAGATATTTTTAAACATTAGGGACTAATCTTGATATTTAATGGCTTATTAAGCCCAATTAATGAAATTTCTCATGCAAAATATACCCTCTCACTTAATTTTTTTAAGAATTAAAGTCATGATCAAATTACAGCTTTTTATATGAATATATACAAAATTGAATTTTAACCAGATTCGTTTAATATATTTGTTGTTTTCTTGGTTCCCGTTTTATTTTCCTGCCTAAATTTATATTTATTTTTCCTCATAAAAAATTATATTTATTTAATGTGCTCTAAAGTCTAAACTAGAAGATGTGATGTGGGCAGTCCATTATTGCCGAAGAAATGAGAAGTAGAAATATAAAAAGTTTCTTTTTCTGTAACTGCTAATGATTTAAAATGATTTTTACCAAAAAGAGGAAAATAGTTAAGAAACCTGATTCTGTTACTCAACGAGGCGTTATTGTAATATAAAATAAAGAAAAATAAAAATCGTTGCACTTGCATCCTAAAGAGAGGGTAAAAAAAGAAAATAACCCACCAACATAAAAGAGTAAACATTTATGATTATTATGTGGTCTTTGATATATATATATACTATTTTTCTTTTCTTCATTGGTAACCTCAAATTCAGAGCACACGTACCATCTTTTTCAATTATTCTGCCTATATATATATATTATTTTTTTGATGTCACTTAATCCAGGCGAGCTAATGCTTTATTCAACAGCCTATATTAGACCCAGTGCTATGACTTCGTACACAGCAATGAAATTAAATCGTGGAACGTAAATAGTGAGCTGTTTTATTAGTGTTTACCAGTGAATAGGAAGAAGAGAACAAACAAATGCTATAACTATTCCCAGCAAAATGCCCATACTTAGAAATGTAAAGTTATGGCTTGCATTTATGGTTTTTCATTACATTTTGGATGCACATTCCAAGCTTTAATTTCGTAGATCAACAATTTGTCTCAAAAGCAGTTTATGTGCCTTTTACGTATAACAACAATTCTTTGATTACTCGCTAGTCGGTACAAGTACAACTACAAGCGTTTGTCGTTATTTTTATTTTTTTCCCCTTGTTTTCCTCACTCTACAATCTACATTGGGTATTAAAGTTAACTTAGCGAAAAAATTTGAAAATAATAATAATAATTGACCCAGTGACACGCTCTGCTACATATTCAGTACCAGATACGTATTCCAAGAAAGTGAAGTACCTCTGTGGCTCTTATGGCACCGAAAATTGAATAAATAATAATAATAATATGGTAACTATCTGTCAAATGTAAAATCAAGTTTTAGTAACCGCATTCTAAGTTCTAACTCTGTGTGGGTATTTTTTTTTACCCAAAGGTGAGAATAAATAAATAAAGAAAGGTACATGCATATTGATCGCCATAAAACGGCATTTTCACGCAAAATTTTGAGATGTCTCACTTATAAATAATAATAAAAAGATATCGAACTGTTTGAGTCTTTGTGACAGCTAGAGAGTTGAATCCTTGGCAACATAAATGTGAGCAGCTCGAGCAAAAGATTTTTTTTTTAGTTAAAAATAATGTATTTATGTTAACCGAGTTGCTAGTTTCTATTTATATATTTAGTATAATTAAAGGTAATTTAGCAAAATAACCAACTAAAACCTTAGAAATTGCTAAATAACCAAGTTTTTGTAAATATTAAGTAAATAGCCAGCAGGAATTAACTACCCATCAAAGATTACTAAAATGTCCACAAAAAACAAATTCCGCTCATTCACCCATTTAATGATGAAAAAAAAATCAGGAAATTTCTATTCCCGAGATTCTAGGTTATTAAACTTCTTCATTAACCGCTGGACCATTTACTCGGTTAAAATAAAAAAAAAAAGCTTTAAAAAAAAGCTCTCAAAGTAAAAGAAAAATCTTTGTCTCTCCTCCGACGAAATCCAGTCCACCATCGTCGACCTCCGATTTCGGCTGCAGCGACTCTCTCAAGTATGGATTTGTAGATGTTCTTGATAGTTTTACAAGTATTTACTAATTTCAGAAAAAGAATTACACAAAAAATGGAAACATAACCTGAGTTTTTTATTCGATTTCTGAAAACATTTATTTTGTGTTAATCATCTTCCTCGTCGATAAAGATTCATGTATTGCAAATGGATGTTAATATTCGTATATAGCTTATTCATAACCCTAGATTTTTTTTTTCCATAAACCCTAGAAATTTCAGACGAGATTTGGTGGTTTGGGCTGTAAATGGCTTGATGTGTTTTTGTATATTCACATATATTTACTACATAATATGTCTAGTTCTGAATTTTTTATAAATAAATTGGAATATTAACACGTATTTACTGTAAAACAGGGTTAATAGGGCTCAACCACAATGACGAGAACGAAAATAGCTGCAGTCAGATATAGAAGCTTATAATAACGCCGTCTACTGAAAAACAGTTTGTAAATCATTTTGTATTTACACCACCTGACAATGGGTTATGGTTTTCCAGCTATTGGCGTTCAAAAAACTTCACTGCAACATAACAGCGACAGTAAATATACGTAAATACAAAAGTAATTTTATGTAAACCGGTGCGAGAATAGACTAAAATTAAAAAAATGAGAAAAATACACCACCTGATTCATTCAGAGAAAACTCAGCCATCTTGAGAATCAGTGATATGTTCAGACCTGTGAATGATTTTCGGCCATTAAATTAAAAAGTAAAAAAATAAATAGAACAGTAAATAAAAAGAATAAAGAAAAAATATATAAGGAAACTATTCAACAAATAGTCAGCCACGTTTAAATAGTTGCTACAAATAAGGAACTTTTTGAAATTCTCTCATATAAAACTTCCGAAAATACAAAACAATTCAAAATTAAAAAAATTTCAGAATTTAAAATTTTAAAAGGGCAAGGTTCGGAATAGAAAAAACATATAATTGGGACACGTCATCCGAGTGGCTATTTACTTATTATTTACAAAACCTTGGCTATTTAACAATTTCTAAGGTTTGAGTTGGCTATTTTGCTAATTTTTTGTATAATTAATTTATTATTTGTCAACATACATAAGGCCTATACATAATATTGTGTTTTATATATTTGGACACTATTATAAATTAGATCGTGTCACGGTTATTTCTTTGTACAGTTCATAATTAGTTGTATTGCTTTCGTGAGACCATCCAAGCTATCGCGATTTGATTTTTTATGAAGATCAGGAGCAAGATTCAAGTTAAAAAGATGCTTTTGAGTTTTGCACACCAATCTAATTGAAATTTGGGAGTTTATCACCGATTTATCGTGGATTTGATTTTGAAGTAGTGACTATGTCATTAATGTACAACTAGTTTGGAACTGGAGCCGTTTTTATTTATGAGTCCAAGGGAAGAATAAACCACTCGAAAGTGGTCACTATGAAGAAGGTTGGCTTGGTATGCGAGACAAGCGCCAAGGGCCCTAGGATCTTGGGAAACTAATTAAGCTCGCGACAAAATGTCTATTTGCTGGAAAATAAGATCATATAGTTGAACCTTCGAGAAAGTATGCTTCTTGAATCAGTGACTATTCTTTCAACATGTGTGAAAACATTAGACATTTGTGATGGTTTACTTAAAAAAAAAAAAAAAAAAAACCGTGAACGGAACCATGGAAGTTTATCAATGAACTCTCACTTATGACGGAGAAATACCGTGATTCCAATATTATAATAAATTAAATGAAAAAAGAAACATAAAATGAGGGGATTGTATGAGGTATAGATTACACAAATTGTTTATGATATCTATACCCCTTGCAATCCTTTACTATGAAAGAGGAAATTTGAATTGGTAAATCTAAATAATATATGAGACAACAATGATTAATAGAATGATCACATTCGCTAAGGGCATCCGCCACCATATTTTCATCACATTACACGTGAACAAGATCAATAATATTTGTTAAGGCCTCGGTTAAGAAAGTCGAACGAGTTTTTAATATCCACGTAAGATATTGACCATTACCGTTCAACGTATGCATCAACGAGCAGTTTAGAATCACTCTCTATTACCTTGATCAACAAGCACGCAGCCAAACTCAGCAGCAAAGCTAGAATCAACAAGCACGCAGCCAGCAAAACTCATAATCCACTTTCTTTCGAAGTTTTTAACAATCCCACCAATTGAACCATGAGCATCCCTAAACGAGCGATCAATATTCAGTTTGAGGCCATTTCTTCGAGGTTTAATGTCTTCATCCACATCACAAAGTGAATATTACCATAGATACTTTATGTGAAACATCACGGAGTTCTATTAATTTCAAAATTAATCGACATGAGAAGAGTAATTTATGACCTCTATAAATATTTGTTAGTTTCCATTCATTTCAAACGTGGAATTTCTAACACTTTATAAACATAAAAACATTGGCAACGATGTCTTGTTGCGTTCAACATATGGATGCAGTAAGAGCTCTATTTTTTTTCCCATACAAAAAGTGGTTTAATACAGTTTTTTTGAATCATTTTGTGCTAGAATTTTGATGGTTTAATAAGTTTAAGCTTGAGAATAGATGTATCTATACAATAAATTGTAGGAGCTAGCTAAGAGAAAAAGGCGTTGACATTGAGTATTTTACCCATAATTTTTAAACATTTCAACTCATAAACATTGTTTTTTTTCACTATTTTCTCTAAAATTAGTTATATAATTTTTTTAATATTTTTTCTTATCCACCCATCATAAAATTTAGAATAATCCAAAATTTGCCGCAGCAAATCCTATCTCCACCATCGTCTAATTTATTCAGATTTTAGGCTAGTAGTAATAGAGATCTATGAAAGAAAAAATATATATATATATTAAGACCAAATGTGATTGGCCCAGTAAACACTTGTCTTATGGTGATTAAAAGGGTCTCTGATCCTCAATTCAGGCACCAAAACAAGAAAATTGATTCCAATTGTTTCGTGAAGATTATGTCATGTATAATAACAATAAAAAAAATATTTATGTTTATACGAATACTAAGATTCGTTATTTTATGTAGTCATGTTTATTTGCTTCGATTGTTCACTTAATTATAAGCTCACTAGGATAATCCTTCTCAACTCAAATTGGTTTGACCGCTTGTTGACCTTAGATCTTGTAACATCGCGCGTGGTTTTTAAGGAAGACGGGACTCAAACTCGATTCGAACTTGTGTAAAATAAAAGGAGGCGGTGATTATTACTTTGAGATTTTAACTTAAGTAATGATGAAAAGGATAAATTTAAGCCTCCTCAAATACCAATTATTCAATTTTTTTAATAGAATTTAATTTTACTTTTCATTTTATATGAAAGGTATTAGATCAGCCCCTCATAAAAAAAAGTATATATTTCATCTAGCACCTCATATTATTGTCTAGCAACGTAGTCATCATCTTTTTTATATTCTTAGAACACAATAGAGTGTTCATATAAGTTGGCTTATCAACTTCAAAACAGAAAATGTTTAGCAAAACGCACAACCAAAAAATACAAAGAAAAATAACGTATTTATAATAGTTATTAAATAATTCAAAATCTTTGAAATCGTTCTTCCATATTATTATAATATTAGAGTTATATTCTTATTTGCATAAAAACATTTGGTGTGATTTGCTGGGAAGATATAAGATGTAAAATAATTTGTTTAAAATATAAATTGAAAGAGAGACAAACCCTCACTGTGATGCTCCTAATTTCGATTTAATTTCATCTGTATGAAGAAAAGTGGCAGCGGAGATAAAAATAACCACGCGCTGACAACATCGTCATCCACGTGTCTGAAAATGCATGGCTTATTTTTTTTAGCCCCTCTCTCTCTCTCGCTCTCTCTCTCTCTCTCTCTCTCTCTCTCTCTCTCTCTGTATCGTCAGTCAGCCTTGAGGAAATACAACAAAAGAAACACACCTCTGCTGTGCTAGCAAAAGAAAAACACACCTCTGTTGTACATTTCTTACACATGGGTGATCTTATGTGGCAGAATCTAGATAGCACGTGACGTCAGTGATGTGTTTTCCTTCGAATCGAGAAAGAAGAGCATAATTATGAACGTAATTGTCTTGAAGATTTGTCATGATCGTACAATTAGGGAATCTGACGCAGGTTGACCACATTCGGGGGAAAAAATAACATGCAAATTGGAATGGAACTAGGACGTCATAGAGTTGAGATGGTTTTTCCGTGCAATATCATATCATAATCATATTACCAATTTATTTGGTTCTTTTATCTTTCTTTCCCGTGGAATATAATTAGAAATAAATAAATGGGGATTTACTTTTAAAAAAGGGTTTTAAAGTCGTAAAAACATAAAATACCCATCTTTTTAGTTGAAGCTTATTTAAATTGGACATTTATATACATCTTTGTTGTTTTAGACGAAAAAAAAATACTCTTTCAAGCATTCCATTCTTGTATCTTTATATTTTTACTCATACCTACTGTTGATAGACAAAAACGTTATATGAGTAACTCCTACAAAATTAAATTTCTTCTCACACATGAGCATTTGCTCTCACCTAAGTACCACCAAACTCGTCTGCTACTCTTGATCAAGTAAATGTCGAACAAATTTTATCTTCTTAATAAATTTTGAGCTTAACAAATCTTGAGTTATTATGTACATCAAGTTATGAGATATTTTGTCGAGTATTTTATTATTTATTACATGTTTTGAGTAATCTATGTCAACATATTTTGTATTAAAATGATTTTTTATTAATTTTTTTTTATGTTTTGACGTTGTTCTTCGTCACGATCGTGCTGCAGCCAAGTTATGTGTGTAGCCACACCGCAGCCTAACTGCAGTGATTTTTTATTCTGTCTAATAGGAGTAATTTTCCCGAAAAATAAAAATGTATACATAATTTCCAATTTCAAGGAATTTCAAATTAGCCTCTCTCTCTCTCTCTCTCTCTCTCTCTCTCTCTCTCTCTCTCTCTCTCTCTCTTACCGAATTTCTCTAATAAATAAGTTGAGTACTAGGTTCGAATATTATCAACCAATGAGGTGTGAAATTAGATGAAGATGAAGTTGAATTAAGGACTTAGTAAATGGTATATATAGATATTACTATAATTAGTACATAGTATTGAATAGATAAAAGTAGAAAATTATGATTAATAGTAATAAGAAACTACAAATAAATAAGAATGAAAATTTACACTCTAATATGTCATCTTATGATATAACTCAGGTTAGTATAATAAATCTTGAATAAATGTAGTAAAAATAATCAAACCTAAGCGATGATAATGTTAAATATAGTCGCATAAAAGAGCAGCTCAAGTTTGTTGAAAAGTTCAATTTTTTTTTTTAATCTTTGAAGATTTATTGATATATTTGTCAATAATTTCCCAAATTTCAATAAATCTAAAAAAAATCTTGAAATTTCTTTAAAAAATTATTAACATGTTTGTCAATAAATTTTTGAATGTCAAGAATTCTTCAAAGAATTTTTTAACTTTTTTTTAATAATTATTGACATGTCTGCCAATAAACTTATGGATGTAAAAAAATATGGTAGTTTTTGTCATTTTTATTTATTTAACATCTTAAGAAGCAATCTATATAATGTATTTATTTAGAGAATTAACATCCCGGATTTGTTTTTTTTTACACCGATTTTGATTTAATAAGAGAGGTAAGTAAATGAGAATATAGAGAGAAAAGAAAAAAGAGGTAAAAACATAACTTTATAAAATAGGTAATTATAATTTTGGAACAAAATGCAATTAATACATTTGGGTCTAAATTTTTTAAATGGCCATCATTTTAGTATTATCGTTTATCTATAAATACTGACATTAGTATAAACAAAATATTTTACTATTTATCATTGTATATAAATGATATACATGAGTAATTAACAAAACATTTTTCCATGGATATAAATTATCTAGAGAAATTGCCCTATTTGCCACTCTTTTGATAACTTTTTCCCACATTCCACTAAAACCTTAATTTGTCCCAAAATGCCACCAAGACAAGTGTAAAAAGTCAAGTTTGCCCTTCACTATCTATTTTCTTTACAAATTGGCATCTATGTTTACTCAGTCATTTTCTCCCGAAATGAAGACCGATTAATACTCAGTCAAAACCCATCTCTTCTCCCGTCCATCTCTTCTGTTTGTCTTCCTGATCTTCTCTCTCTCTCCCTCACTCTCCCGCATCTCGTCCAAGCTGAGAAAACTCGTGAACACAGCTCAAAAAATTCGTCGGAGGAGCTCAGTTATCGTCGTAGGAGCATTCCGACCCAAAAAAGAGAAGTTGCAATCCACAAAATAAAACCCTAGGTTCGTTTTTTTTTTTTTTTTCATTTTTCGGGTATAAAAAAAGCTTTTCATCTTGAAATAATGAAGTTTTTGTTGTTTAAAAGCATGGGTTTGTTATGGGTATGTTATGTGATTTTTGAAAAGAGAAGTTGCAATCCACGAAATAAAACCCTAGGTTCGTTTTTTTTTTCTTCATTTTTTCGGGTATAAAAAAAGCTTTTCATCTTGAAATAATGAAGTTTTTGTTGTTTAAAAACATGGGTTTGTTATGGGTATGTTATGTGATTTTTGAAGATGACGTTCATTATTTGTTGACATATATGTCAACAATGTTGACTTTAGATGTCAACAATGTTGACATAAATGCCAACAATGTTGACATAAATGCTAGTAGACAAGTTTCTTAATCTATATGGTTAGCTCTTTTATTTCATTTTCTCTGACAAGTTCACCTCAATTTGAACTGACATGTGACTGTTATGTTAATACATTGTGATTAATACTTGAATCAGATTTTGTTCATTTGCTTGCATTACATGATGGTGAGTTTTTGTTCTACATTGCATGTTTTTGTGACTGTGAATCAGAGTGTGGGGTTTTGCTTAATGTTGGTGTGAACTTGTGAGATGGAAAGCCGTTGGAAGTCTTGTTGACATTAGATGTCAACAATGGACGTCAACTGTTGACATCTGATGTCAACAACTAATAAAGGTTGTTGACTCTAATATTGCCAAAAATATGCAGAAATGTCATAAAAACACTCCATTGAATCTCCGGTGACAAGCTATGACGACTTCGAGCCCCGAAAGAGAAAATGTTCTAAAAATGAGGTACATTTTGATGCCAAGCAAAGCTGATTTTTGGTTATTATTTTTTATGATTGTAGACATTCGTACCTATAATTGTAGACAACTACTAAAATTGTGGTCAATTGATGTTAATAAGGCAAGCGGATCGGAACTCGGTGATGCACAACTCACGGAGTTTCAAATGAGCCAGGCTGAGTACATATGGTACTTGAATACTTTTTGTAGTGAAACTGAATCGGGTCCGATCATGTGTCTCGAAAGTGTTATGAAAGAAATCATCGGAGACGACTGGGAGACTCAGTTGAAGAAAAAATGAGATTTTATGGAAGTCATGCCCAATGGGACACGACTGTTTATGCTGAAAACCCTGAGAGAGGAACTTCTCTATTATAGGAGGATGAGGATCAACAAGAAATGACTCTGACGATGAATTCCCCACATCATTGGTCTAAACTTCGTAATATTTATATTTTTGTATGAGTTTTTGTATGACTTGAATGCTTGAAACTGCTTAATATGTCTATTTACACTATGTCTTATATATGTGTAATGTTGTGAATTGCATGTTATCATGGTTATCATGGTTTTTGCATGTTCCATCTCGCCGGTAATTTGAAGACTGCTTTTAAGGGGATTTCGAAGGATGTGAAGTGGAAATTACGGTCAACAATGAAGATTAACAGATAAGGAAATGATATGAGAATCTAGAAAAAAAAAAACAATAAATTGTTGACATCTATGTCAACAATGTAGACATCATATGTCAACATTGTAGACATATGTGTCTACAAAGTAGACATCAGATGTCAACATTGTAGACATATGTGTCTACAATATTGACATCCGATGTCAACATTGTAGACATATGTGTCTACAATGTTGACATTAGACATAGATGCCACCATGACAAGTGTAAAAAGTCAAGTTTGCCATTTTCTCCTGAAATGAAGACCGATTAATAGGTGAGTCTCAGTCAATCTCTCTCCTTCGTCCATCTCTTCTCTCTTTCTTGTCCAGTACATCTAGGTCTCAGTCTCTCTCACTCTCCTCATTCGACCATCTCTTCTGTCTCTCTCTTCCAGTCCATCTCTTCTGACTGTCGTCCAGATCTTCTCTCTCTCTCTCTCTCTCTCTCTCCCTCATCTCGTCCAAGCTCTCTCGTCCAGATCTTCTCTCTCTCTCTACCCCACTCTCCCCCATTTCGTCCAAGCTGAGAAAACTCGTGAACATAGCTCAAAAAAATCGTCGGAAGAGCTCAGTTATTGTCGGAGGAGCATTCCGAATGTCAGCCCAAAAAAAGAGAAGTTGCAATCCACGAAATAAAACCCTAGGTTCGATTTTTTTTCATTTTCCGGGTATAAAAAAGCTTTTCGTCTTGAAATAATGAAGTTTTTGTTGTTTAAAAGCACGAGTTTGTTATGAGTATGTTATGTGATTTTTGAAGATGATGTTTACATCATATAAAGTCAACATTATCGACATCTGATGTCAACAAATAATAACTCTGTTTACTTTTTTGTACGCAGTGATGGGGGATATTTATTTATTATTCAAGCACAGTGGTACTTGGGTTGAACCTGGTCGGTATCACGAGAAAGGATATTTCGGAATCGTGGTGCCGTACAACGTCAACTTCGCTAGTTTGATGCAAATCATTTACACGAACTTGCGTAAATCACCATGCACTCATACTGTTGGTGTTGCATACTTGATGGCTGGTGCAGTGCAGCCTGTTGAGATAACCAACGATGACACGCTCAAAGGTTTCTTATATTTGCGGAGAAGACGAGAAGATGACATGGAGAATTTTCAATTGATATTGGAAGTAAACGAAAAACAATCGGGTCCCGATTCAGCAGGGATTGGATCCACTCCCAACAGTCGTGGTAGGTTGTGTTGGAAATCTACCTATAAGAGTTTCCGACATGCCATCTATAGCCGAGGAGGAGGGGTGTGGTTCGGTCCCAACTCCTAATCAAACTATGGGATTATATGAGTTTATATTATTTGACGATGCGACACAACGACGAGGCTCTCTACCACCACAAAACTGTCCTCCACCACAAAACTCGCCTCCACCACCAGGAAACTCGCCTCCACCACCAGGAAAATCGTCTCCACCACGAAACTCGCCTCCACCACCAATGTCGTCTCCACTGCGAAACTCCCCTCCACCACGAAACTCCTCTCCTCTACGAAACTCGCCTCCACCATGAAACTCGTCTCCACCACCAGGAAACTCGCCTGCACCAGTAAACTCGTCTCCACCACCAGGAAACTCGCATGCACCAGTAAACTCGTCTCCACCACGAAACTCGCCTGCACCAGTAAACTCGCCTCCACCATAAAACCCTCATCCGCCGGCACCACGATCTCCTCCACCACCACGCAACTCCAATCCTCCACTGTATTCGCCGCTGAATTCACATAGCGTCCCAAGTTCATCTACTAGGAGCGGTGCAGACGATGATACTATTGTTTTGGATGTCCATTCCCCTGTATATATTGAGCTTCACGCACTGTATGCTAATAAAAAGGCTTTACAAAAACACTTTATGTTGTTCGCTGTAGTCAACAACTTCACATATAAGACAAAGAACTCAGACAAAAAATCTCTGCACATTGTTTGTCCAAGAGAGGGCTGTAATTGGTCTGTTCGAGCTGTGAGAAAGGAAAACACGCCCATATTTCAAATTAGAAGGTAAATTTTCTTTATGTTCCATACGTTCTCTGTCTGTTGACTTCTCTTCTTATTTCTAGTTGATTTCTACTGTTGACGTAGATGTCAACAAACAAAAAGCAGATTGTTGCAGATGTCATCATATGTCAACAATGTTGACGTCTCATGTCAACAATGTTGACATGAGACGTCAACATTGTTGACATCAGACGTCAACATTGTAGACATCATATGTCAACAGTAGAAATCATATGATGTCAACAATGTTGACGTCTGTGTTATAATTCTGAACTTTTTCCCCGGTGATACTCATGGAAGTTTCATGTTTCAGGTTTGACAAAGACCACAGCTGTGCCTTACACGTAAGGCAAGGACGTCACCCGCAAGCAACGAGTGAGCTAATTGGAGAGGTTGTAAAGCACAAGTGTATTGATCCAACGACGGGTATGTGCAGACCGAAAGAGATGATGAGTTATATGCAAATGGATTACGGTGTTTCCATGACTTACAAAAAAGCTTGGCTGTCCAGAGAGAAGGCACTAAAGTCCCTCTACGGTAGTTTGGCAGATTCGTACGCGTTCTTACCTAAGTTAAGGTACATGATCGAGACTAAGAATCCCGGTTCTTTTTTTGACCTACTCACTGGTGAGGGCGGCGTATTTGTCAGTTTTTTCATGGCACTCGGCCCTTGGAGAAGTGGTTGGGAGTACCTCAGACCATCTTCAGTCAACGAGTTTGAGGTAGTAGACAGAGAGGGGGTCGTATTTGCCGTTAATTTAGATGATAGAACTTGTTTCTGTCATCGATGGCAGGCGCATGATTTTATTTGTCCACACGCAATCGCGGCTTGCCGAGTTCGCAACCGTCCAGTTGAGAGCTTTATTTCGAAGGTATATACGACAGAGTATTTGCGGGCAACCTACGCAGCTGTACATCATCCTCATGGCGACATTTCGAGTTGGGATATTCCCCCTGAGGTGGAGAATATCCGCGTTCTTGCGCCTCAGCACCAGTCACGTGCCGCCGGTAGGCCAAAAAAGCGAAGAATACCCTCTCAAGGAGAGGATGTTATTAGGCGCAAGTGTGCGCGTTGCGGGGAAATTGGTCACAATCGTCAAACTTGTAATAGTGCAACTCCATTGACCTAACCTCATTTGTCAACCTTTTTTTGTTGATTTCAAATAATTGTCTACTTTGTTTGTGATTTCATATATTATATTATCGTGTACTTTGTTTGTAATATCAGATATTATTGTGAGTTCATACTTGTTTGGTTTTGTGATATCAGATGTCAACAATGTTGACATACATGACAACAATGTTGATATGTATGTAGGTCAACAATGTTGATACTCGGATATCAACATTGTTGATACTCGGATGTCAGCATTGTTGACATCTATGTCAACATTGTTGACATACATGTACACAATATCATAATAAAGTACATATATAATGAAAATGAGATTAAGTTAAGATTTTACATACCATAATCATTAAAGTACCATACTTTTTACAAAACACTAAGATTAAGTTAAAGTTTTACATACCATAATCATTAATGTACCATAATTTTAACAAAAACTGATACTAAATAAATAAGAGTTTATGAATCAATTTAGCTCATTCATCTTTGTCGTTGTCCGATTGGGACTCTCTTGCAATTTTCACCGCCCCGTGTCGGTAGAGGTCGATGGTGTACTTTTGTCGGTACATGGCGATGTCATCTTGTTTGATTGCCGACACATCAAACCCATGAGTCATAAACTCAATGGCCTTCACGACAAACATGCCACAATCGCCGCTGTTCCACAAAAATAAGGTATTAGACAATTAAATTTTTGTATTATTCGTAATATTAAACATGTAACTATGTACGTACCCATTTCCCTGTTGTGGCATGTTGGCAGCAGTTCCGACTTTGAACTTGGCTGAACTGGTGTCTTCAATACCCAATCTATCAAATGCATGAAGAAAACAAAAAGCTAATGGGATGAATTCAGCCAGTTTTTGCACGTGGGACGTCACCATTTGCCTATGGTATTTGTTTTCGGACATTGAATTGTATATTGTAATAGACCGCTCCCGAATGTTCACAAGTAGAAGGAGCCAGTGCGACCTATCAGCGTGACAAACAGGCACGTATACGACATCAACGTCCACCCACGGCCATGAGTGCTTCAAGGATTTGTTTGTGGCAGTTATGTAGTCCACGATACGGGACTGATTTGCCCAATCAAATTCATCCTTGTTCTCACACTTTACCCACGATTCATATCCTTGGATACAGTAGTTGTGAAAGAAGGCGTTCATTATTGTGAACGACTCTTTTAATTGACCCAACCACCGCTTCTTCCTAAGGTAGTATGATATAACATCGACATGCTGCAATTACAATGAATAGACATGTAAGCATGATATAGATAGGATGACATCAGATAACAACATTGTAGACGTTAGATGTCATAAGATGTCAACAATGTTGACATCAGATGTCTAGATAGTTGACATCATTGTTGACATCAGATGTCTAGATTGTTGACATCAGATGTCTACATTGTTGACATACGATGTCTACATTGTTGACAAAAGATGTCTACATTGTTGACATCTGATGTCTACAATGTTGACATCAGATGTCTACAATGTTGACATCAGATGTCTACAATGTTGACATCAGATGTCTACAATGTTGACATCAGATGTCAACAATGTAGACATTTGATGTTAGGGATCAAAAAAATCATACAAATAAACTAATAGAGAAAGGATTTACCTGATCGGAGAGCCACTCTTCGGGCGTCCACATCGTGTAGAAAAAGGATTTTGATCGCACTTCAAGTTTCGTGAAATTCCACCGCCACGGCATTTTGTCTTCCTTTTTCGAGTACCAACGGCCTTCTTCGTCCTTACTGTTCCTCACTCCAATCTTCAGCCATGTCTCCATTATAAGGACGTCTGCAAGAGAAGTTGGATCTAAAGGAGGAGACAACGGAATCTTTTGTACCCGATCGACACCTTTTACCAACTTCATAAATGGCCTTGGGACTTGAGTTGGAGTGTATTTTTTTGGAGGTCGAATGACTCTTGTCGGTCGCTTCGGTGAATCTTCTATGTTTATTGGCACCAGCTGCCAAG
>NW_028297237.1:0-25000 GCF_054948205.1 Urtica dioica subsp. dioica | reverse complement strand
CGCGGCCTCGGCGACCCCGAGACCACCCTCACCAAAGTTCACCCCCTCTGCCCGGTCGGTACTTTTTTTTTTTTTTTTTTTTACTTCTTAGAGGGCATAAGCTTAGCATAAAATAGATCATTTCTTGGGGGCGTAAAAGTAAAGAACATGGAAGCTTACTCTAAATAAGAAGAAAATATTATGTACAAAATATTATAATTCAACCTTAGCTTCAGCCTTGGAAAGATTCGTGGCGAAACGGCGTGAAACTTTTTTTTTTTTTTCTCCTTGCATGACTTGAATTTGATGCTGTTTTTTTTTTTTTTTTTTTTTTTGGTAAAAGTAGGCTCATTTAGGGAAGCAGCCATTAGTGAGATGGTACTATCCACCGGAGGTTGATTACAGGCTCGCAGCTCTGCCGCCAAAGGCCAAGGGACTCGTAGTCTGGATAATCGAAGCCAAGGTCACTAGTTAAGAGCCGTGTCTGAACGGCTCAAAAAATAAAAATAAGAATTGAGCCTTTGTTTAGGGTTTTTTTTTTCATTTTCTGTATGGGGATTTTCACAGGTGTTGTCAAAGGCTGAGCTGCAGTTTCTGGCTTTGCTTCCGACTCTACGGCCCAAAGTGAGGGTCATCGCCGAGTGCGGAAACTGGTATAGGCTCATCTATGTTTTTTTCTTCATCCGGTCGTGTCAATGGTTTTGATCATGTGGTGATCGATCCATCGTTATGGTTGCTTGATTTTCAGGAGGAAATTCATGTGGAAACCGCTCAAAGAAGTTGCGGGACTAACTGAAGAAGACGAGGGATCTTAAAGGAAAAGAGTTGAAAAAAAAAACAGCGGACCAGAAACCTATGCGCTTTTGAGTTCAGAGGAGATTGAATCCTTGTATATCTAATCAAAGTAGTATCTTGTACATCTATAGTTGCCCATATATTACGTGTATTTTTTTCTTCAACAGATCGACTTCTAAGTGCAGTAAAATACTTTCGCCGCAGAAATTACGGGCCACAACTTCACAGATTCGTTCATTTACAAAGTTAGGTACACTGATTCCTCTCATCTGGGAATATTACAAAAAAAACCTCCAGATATATCAGGAGTGGTAAATTGGTATAGAGCCCCATAGTTTACTGTACAGACTAGCAAATATATTGATGCATTTAATAAAATACACTGATTAATAAACATAACCTGTAACGTAGTCGAGCCAAACTGAGATCTATCGAATTCTAATAAATTTAATTTACCTTCATCACAAAAGTAAAGCGTGTGAAAGTCAGATCCTTCGCTTCCCACGTCTTCCAGTATCTAAATCCACTAGCCTTGAAGAAAAGTTGGGCAGTGGGGTTGAAAAACCAATTGATTCTGGGATGTCAAGATCAGCTCTCGAGGATTTATCTGTAACCACGTGCTTGGGTACGAGATCGTGAAATTGTCTTATGTCGAACCTTGCCGTTTCAATCTGCCCATTTTTTTAACACAAGAGATCAATAAATTGATCAATTTTCAGATAGATTGTTTTGGATGTGTCTCAGGTCCAGTTGAGTTCTCTTACCAGTTCGAGGTGATGAATTGAGGAATGAGCGCTCGCGAGTCTCTTCTGAAGCTCCTCTACCTTTTTGCGCTGATAATCAGCGTTCTCCATTTCGTTCCCCTTTTCACCCAATTCTTGGTATAAAGCTGCCGCAAAAATCAATAAAACGAATTAATGGACTTTTAAGAACAATAGCTTGAAGACCATTTTGCTAAAAAAAAAACGGTTTAGCAAACCGAAACGCAACTTGCATAACGATTCAAAAGACTATTTGCGCTAAAAAGAAGAGAATCGGGAGATAGGATTTACTTGTTAGAACGGAGAGCACCCAGATCTGTGTTGGAATATCGGAAAGTTTCTTGGCCAATGTTAGGGACGATTTCAAGATCTCTCTAGCCTGTGCATTATCGTGGAGGCTTAGTGCCAGACTCCCGAGGATTGTCAGATACTGTGAAACCATTTGGAGGTTCCCCAAATGATTGTGTGTCAACTGCAAACCTCTGGCAAGTCGATTTCTGCATCGAAATTCATATTTAATCTTGAGACATAAAGATAGATCACAGCTCTCACCGTGAGGGTATTCAGATTTGACATTTTGACCCACTCATAACCATATGAAAAAAAAAATAACTATTTTGAGAGGAAACACAAGTTTTTTTGATAATATATGTTTTCTCCAATTTCAACTTTCTATCATCCCAGGCCCAGCAAAAGTCATTCAGGTACTTGTCGTGTTTCCAAATTTTACCTTGCTTCTTGTAGATCATGTTGCTTCATCAATAAAAGGCCATATGCAAACAGGACACTGGTTTTCTCACGAACTCCGACAAAGGAATCCATCATTCTGTAAACTGGTCCGACCAAATCTAGCGCCTGCATACAAACTCCTCTTCGTCAAGAAGGAACAATTTTTTTGCAGGAAAATTAAAATTTCCATGTACTAATTCCTCAAAGTAATACAAGTTCACCACAAGAAATGGCTTTTACCTGTGACGAAGACTTTGCATCGCCTATGCAGATGTAAGAGACAGCTGCATAAACTTGGCAAATGGCTTGCATCGATTTGCTTGTCGTTAGCTAAATAATAATAACATTATGAGCATGTAGATTAGATCTCTGGAAGCAGCAATAATTTGTTCCTCAGAACAGACAGACAGTTGTTGAAATAAAAATCCAAAACCTAAACAAAACGTGATATTGATTGAAATATATACAGAACTAGAAGATCGCTCACAGTATCATTAAATTACGAGAGACAGTTAATACCTTTGCAGCTTCAAGATAATGAAATGCTGCTTCACTGTAACAGCCAACGGTGTGTGCATATTGACCTCTGAGAGTCTCAATGATGCCCTCACAGGCTTGTAAAATGGTCGGGAACCGCATGTACCAATTCTTCATTTGTATCAATGCCTACCAGAAAAAGAAAAGGAAAAACACATAAAGAAAATACAAATATAATAAAAAATTAGTCACAGGTGAAGAAGGATTTTGGTTAAGGTTCTTGACGAAATCCAAAAGCCTAAAAAGTCTTTTTTTGCTGAAACGGTTAAAAGAAAAGGAAAAAAATAAATAAACCTTTTAACCGGTTAAGAAGCACACCTTTAGTCCTGGGTGGCAAGAAAACACACAACTGGCAATGGGTACGGGTATAAACGGGTGCACGGTACCCCATACCCGCTAAAAAAATACCCGTTAACCCGTTTTTTTAACGGGTCGGGTAACTAGTATACCTGTCGGGTAGCGGTGTTAAAATCGTGTACTCGCTACCAGGGACGAAATTTATATTGGGGGGGGCTAATACGCAAAAAAAGGCCAGGGGGGGCTAATTTATAAATTTTTAGGGTAAAAATTTATGAAAAATGGGCAAAAAGTGCACAAAAAAATATTGAGGGGGGCTGTGGCTTCGTCATTGCTCGCTACCCATCAAACCCGGTTCAAAAATAAAATACATAAATAAAAAATAATCACTCAATAACTCTAGATACTAGTTAAAAACTACAAATTTCAAGTGAGAATACAAAAGTAAATTGGAATTCATAGTCGCAGCACAAACAATTAAATTATTAGGAAGGTATCTAGGTTAAGATTTAAAAAAAAAAACAAATTCTAACGGGTCGAGTTAACAGGTCGGTTATCATTTCATGCACCTATAACCGTCTAAATGTTAACGGGTACTACTTGTTTACCCGTTAATTTATTTCAAATGGGTATTACCCAACCCGTTTAGATCAGGTAAACGGGCATTGGGTAATAATCCCATTCCTTACTCATTGATCAAAGCAGATCATAAGTATATACCTCTTGAGCTAAAAGAAATTCGGACCGAGTCAGCTCTACCACCACTCTGTTTTCCAGGAACTGCATTAGCAGCATCAAATATACGCCAGCCATCCAAATGGCAGAGTGATGCAGATTTAGTTCTGAAAAAATAAGGGGGAGTTTACTTTGGTGACACAAGATTAGAGAAATAACTAACACAATACTTATAACAACAAATTAAATCTCACCTATCACACCATCAGTGATACCAAGCTTTGCCAGCTCATCTGCCATAAACCAGACAAGTAAAAAAATAAAGTTCAGATTCTCAAATGTGAAGGTTATATTTGTGTGTATAAATATATAGCATCAACCTCAATTAATCAAGAATTAACCTTGTATAGTCTGCATTCCAGACTGAATCCGTCTCCCACACTCCTTAAAAAGCCCTTTAGGCCGGCCGAGAATGACGATCATGAGATCGACGAGAGCATAGACAGCCTTTTTCGGCAACCATTCCCCGTCGATCGGTGGTGGAGCCAACAAAAGCTTATCCCCATAACCCCTTCTCATGTTCCCAAAATAAGCCGGACCCAGCGGCCCAACCCGGTTGTTCAGACAGTCCTCGTTGGTCAGACCCTTCAGCGTCTCTTCCAACTGGGCTCGCTTCCCCGATAGAGCCGACCTGTCCCGGGCGTGGAGATCGTCCCGGGAGAGACTCCGGTTCAGGGCCTCGAGCTCCGCAGTGAGGTCAGCCACGTGCTGGCTCTGCTGAAGATCGCCTTTCATGGCCGCGTCTAGTTTGTCCAAGAGCTGGGCTGCGTTCTTGTAGTCGCATATGCGGAGCCGGTAGAATATCTGGAGAAGCTTGTTGTAGAACAGCAACCCGGGGCAGAGTTTTCTCTACACGACAACAAAGCCGAGCATTAAAAAAAATATATATAAAAGTCGAAAAACGAATGCTATGTCGAAAATCAAAATTCTTTGTAGTGTTTGGAAGAGAGACACACGTATAGTATAACTATAGCCCCGATCCTAATACGTGCAATTTTACTAGCATTTTCATTCTCCACCAAAGAAAATAAAATACCAATTTTAGTTATACATTCTTCCTCAAATTTTATTCCCCGGGTTTGTTTCACAATCCAAACAACGGATTAAGAAATGAAATGGATTCTAATTCTACTCGAAGGTATATAATAAAGAAGTTCACTCTGTTTGGCTTACATTTGCAGTCTGAACTGTCTCCCATATCTGATCACATCTGTCAACGGCCGTTTGAACAACGCTCTCGTCGTCCCATTGCATCAGGTGAACATGAAGAATCGAAGTCGCGAAAAACATCTAATAAACGAACCAACACAAACTCTGAGCTAAAAAAAAAAGCTTAATTCACTTACATCACGAGATTCAAAGCCCTACCTGCAACTCGGGATGAGAAATCTCAGCGGCGGCGATGAAGCCGGAGTTGAGAGCGGCGAAGGAGCTCTGATAGTCTCCCTCGACCACGAACGCGTTCGCCAGCTGAGAGTTGAAATTGCAGGACCAGAGCTTCGCCTCAACCCTAAAATCCCCCAAAAAAAAAAAATCACAAAAGCAAACAAACAACCAAATCCATAGCGAGAGAGAAAGAGAGAGAGGCACATACTCGCGGTGGTCGGAGCAGAGATCGAGGGCCTTGCGGAGGGAGTGCTTCTGGGCGGCGATGGAGCCGAGGAGGTGGTAGGAGTGGGTGAGGAGAGAGAGAGTTCGGCAGCGGAGGTGGAAGGAGGGAGGGAGGAAGGAGAGGAGGAGCGAGGCTCGCTCGAGGTGGGACTTGGCGTGGGAGGCGTTGTGGGAGTGCCGGAGGAGGAGCTCGGCGGTGCGGAGACGGACCTTGACCTCCACCACGGGATACAGCCCCGCCGTCGACTGGCAGATCGCCTCCATGCACTTTATCGCCTTCCCGGCGTCGCCGCGCCTCTCGTGCTGCTCCGCCAGCCCCCACAGCCCCTCCGCCACCGCTTCCATTTCACCCATTCGCTGCATCTCTCTCTCTCTCTCTCTCTCTCTCTCTCTCCTTGATTTGCCCAATCTTCG
This sequence comes from Urtica dioica subsp. dioica, assembly GCF_054948205.1. NCBI lineage: Eukaryota > Viridiplantae > Streptophyta > Magnoliopsida > Rosales > Urticaceae > Urtica > Urtica dioica. Next base: position 19,142 of record NW_028297237.1, on the reverse strand, counting down.
TCTTGCCCCCAAAATCGTGTCTGTTTCTCTTCCTTAGCCAATACGACACTCTACCTCAAGAAACGACAACTTGTGCCATTGTCTGGGAAACTAAAGAAAAGTAAGCTCAAATGTACATTTGAAAATCATGCTCAATCTTGAACAATTTAGAAAAATTATAGGGTGTGTTTGGTATTCCTCTCAAAAACAATTTTTTAGTTTTTGAGTGGAAAAAATTGAAAACAAAAATTGAAAACATGTTTGGTTTAGGTTGTGTTTGGTTTTCATTTCAAAAACTGTTTTTCACTTTTTGAGTTGAAAAAATTGAAAACAAAAAGTGAAAATGTGTTTGTTTTAATTTTTCGGAAAAAATTTTGAAGTTGTTTTGTAAAAAAGTAAAGAAAACTGAAAACAAATAAAATGTGTTTTTGGAAATTTTTTTCTTCTCTTCTCTTCTCCTTCTCCTCATCTTCTTTTTTCATTCTTTCAAAAACAAAAATGAAAACTATACCAAACACTTTTTTCAGTTTTTTCACTTTCTCAAAAACAAAAATGAAAACTGTATCAAACAACTTTTTGAAAACAACTGCAAAATAATTTTTCAGTACAACTACAAAAATTAGAAAATAGAAAACAAAAACTTTTTGAGTTAACTACCAAACACAACCTTAAGTTTTTGGAAAAAAATTTCAAAAAATTTTGAAGTTGTTTTGTAAAAGAGTAAAGAAAACTGAAAACAAATAAAATGTGTTTTTGGAAAAAAAATTTCTTCTCTTCTCTCCTCCTTCTCCTCATCTTCTCTTTTCATTTTTTCAAAAACAAAAATAAAAACTATACCAAACACTTTTTTCAGTTTTTTCAATTTCTCAAAAACAAAAATGAAAACTGTACCAAACAGCTTTTTGAAAACAACTGCAAAATAATTTTTCAATACAACTACAAAAATTAAAAAATAGAAAACAAAAACTTTTTGAGTTAACTACCAAACACTTTTTGCTTTCATTTTTAAATCTTCGAAGATTTTGTCTCATTTTCTAGTGATTTCGACGCTATTGACTTCATATTTCTAAACATTTCGAAGTTTTCTAACAATGGTATTTTAGACGTTTTACATAAACAATCGTTACGTAGATTGTTTCCCAAACAATCTCTCTCCTAATTGTTTTTAAAAATTGCACTTATTTTTCATTAAAAAAAATGGCATTAATTGCCCTTGTTTTGAGAATGATAAACTTATATCTCATTTTTCATATTTTTCTCCTAAAAATACCCATTTATACATATTATTACATTAAAAATGGCATTGATTTAGAAACAAACATGAAATTGGGCATAGATATCTACCTTTCAAAAAAAATAGGACAAAGTGTTAACTTCCCTCATTTTTCGTTGTTTCTTAGGATTTGCAAAACTTTATTAATTGCCCATATATTTAAAATTGTTTATATATTTAATATTGTTATGATGGTAGACTTATTTAAGATCATGAAAATACATGAAGAAGGTTGAGTAGTTGAACTTTTAAAGAAAAAAAATGGGCTTTTTCCATTTAATTAAGACAAAACTATCATTGGTACGACAAAAAAAAACATTAACGATGTAGCGTGTCATAAAATATCGTACAGTGTCTTCGAGCGTTGTAGGACGTCTCTTAACGTCATATGAAAAGGGAAAAATGGTTCAAAAAGTATAGATCTTCATTAGTCAGGACAATTTAGGATATCTAGTCTACCGAAAACTTTCGTCTAAAATTCAAAAATAGACTCACTAGTACAAAAAGTACCAATATCTCATGTCCACCACAAAGTCCCTCAAAGGTATGCTTGTTGAATATAAATATTTATACTAACAAGTTTGATGGTTGAAAAGCAATAGAACGTGTACAGGGGCGGAGCCACGTGGGGACCAGCGAGTGCACGGGTCCACACTGACTCGGGACAAAAAAAAATTAGTAGGCTTAATTATAATTATTAAAAAATTAAATAATGCATATCAATAAACATAACAGGTACACTAATAATGTCAGCAGCTCAAATGGTCAACCACTTAAGGCAAACGTGGGTTTGGAGTTGTAGCTCAGGATTCAAATCCTGCTGGGCGTAAATTTGCCCTTTTTTTTAAATAAAACCAACTGAACGTTTTTAAAAGGAAAGTAAAAAAAAAAATATTCATTCTTTATATCCATCATCTTCTATGTTTAAAAAAAAACTCCAAATAGCAACCATACTATTTTTCTTATAGTTTCTCATTTCAAGTCCTCTCCTTTCTTTTTTATCATTAACAAGGTGAATGTTTAATATATGAATATATGTGCATTGCTCATTATGTATTTTTGTTGTTGGAGTTCTCTAATATTTTAACAAAAAATTAGCAAAATAGCCAACTCAAACGTTGGAATTTGCTAAATAGCAAAGGTTTTGTAAATATTAAGTAAATAGTCACTCGGATGACGTGGCCCAATTAGATGTTTTTTCAATTCCGAAATTTGTCCTTTTAGAGTTTTGAATTATGAAAATATTTGAAATTTGAATTTTTTAGGCTTTCCGGAACTTTAAATTTGAACTGACCGAATTTATATGTGTACACGATTTAGTTGTTTAATTATTTCCTTATATGTAGCAACTGAATTAATGTGGCTGTGCATTGTTATTTTGTTTCCTTATATATTTGATTTTTATTCCTTATTTACTGTTTTGATTATTTCTTTAATTTTTAGTTTGATTTTCCTTAATAGTCGTTACATTGATCTTCCTTATTTACTCTGAATGAATCAGGTGTGTATTCTTTTTTTTTTGAAATTTTAGGCTATTTTCGCACTGATTTTAATAAAATTACTATTGTATTTACGTATATTTACTATCACTGTTATGTTGCAGTTAAGCTTTTTGAACGTCAATTGCTGGAAAACCATAATCCATTGTCAGGTGGTGTAAATACAAAATGTAATCAACATGATTTACAAACTGTTTTCGGTAGACGGCGTTATTGTGAGCGCCTTATTTTGTACGGCAGTTATTTTTGTTCTCGCCATCGTGGTTGAGCCATTAACCTTGTTTGCAGTATATACGTGTTAATATTCCAATTTCATTAGATACAACAAAATCATAACTTGACATATTCAGCAGTAAATACATGGAAATATCTTCGTCACAACTTTTTAATTGACATTTTCGACAGTAAATACACGTTTTAACAAAGAAACAATAACATCTAAAATACCTAGACATCATATTCCTTTTCAACAACATCACACATAAGTCATTGACATCTACATACACACATTTTTCCTTTTAATTAGACCACTAGCCATGTATAACTCGTCCACTAGTAAATATACACAAGCAATTGACATATTATGCAGTAAATATATGAATCTTTATCTCATAGGAAGATGACTAACACAAAATCCCATGTTTTCCAAAAATCGAACCCAAAAACCCAGATTTATCTTTCCATTTTGTGTAAATCTTTGTCGAAAATTAGTAAATACTAGTTAAAATAGCAAGAACATCTAGATTTGCATACCAGATATATTTGTTGCTGCCGAAATCGTTCGTCGGAGATGTTGGACAGGTTTTCGTCGGGGAAGAAACCAGAGGTTTTTTTTTTAGCTTTTTTTTTTCTTAAACGAGAGATAATGGAGGTGAGCGGTTATGAATATGATTTTAATTACCTTGATTCCCGGAAATCATGATTTCCCTGTATTTTTTTTTTAATATTAATCAAAAAATGGCGAATGGGTGGGAAAATTATTTGGGCATTTTAGTAAACTTGGACGGGTAATTAAATACTGCATGCTATTTACTTAATATTTACAAAACCTTGGCTATTTAGCAATTTCTAAGGTTTGAGCTGACTATTTTGCTAAATTACCCATATTTTAATGCATACTATGTGTTTGATGAAAGTCCAAAATGGATTTTTTTTCTCCAATCATTAGGTGTTGATTTTTTTGATGAGAATAGATATGGAGATATATTTCAAAAGAAAAGTAGACTCAACAACGACATTAATAGAAGAACACGCTAAAAGTAGAAAGAAGAGAAGTGAAGATTTGGAGGTCAATATAGAACTTATTTATTGTAAAGTATCCTGAATAAAGGGAGTATATGTTGAGCATTCTTATTAATTGCTATAATTTCCTGATTTACATCTACCCAGGCATAACGATTGCAAGTTGTTATGCTATGTAAATAATAGATTTACTTAGCATAATGTCATACTTCAACCAACAAAAGTTACACCATTCCTACATATAGGTTAATCTATGCATCCAAAAAATTTCCTACACGCTCGTTTCGGCCGATCTTTGACGGGATGTGGAATTTGCACTTTCTTTGTTATCTTTTTTGGCAGAGCAGGATCAACTTTGGGCTTGTCAAGGGCCTGTCCATTCACAATTTATTAACTAACTGGAAAACAATTTCAAGACCAACAAATTTCCATAATTACAAACCTATACCGAAACATTACAAACCCATTTCAATATTTTACTCGAAACCCATTTTCACACCTTTAAACGATAGCCATTTATGTTTTCCATTTCGTCCCCAAACAATCGAAACCCAAAACTGTAACGCACTTCCCAAAATAAAGCAAATTGTTTTCCGATGAAAAAAACTCAGAACAACCAAATAACATCAAAACTTGAAGACCATAATGGGTCTTTCTTACCTTCTTCTTGTTGTCAATGGTGCCCACAAGAAGAGTAGTAGTGTCTATTTGTGTACATTTGATGTAATATAGTCTTACGAAGACTCTTGCTTGTAATTGCTTATTCATTAATAAAGTTGAAACGTTCATTCATTCTTTCTTTGTTTGAAGCTTTATGATAAAACCTTAGTCTTTTAGTCCATAAACAAACTTAACAACTTACGAAGAGACAAATGTAGATTTGCATGAACAAACTCTTCGTAGTTTGCTTAAAACGATATATTCGCAATCTTAGGGTCAAAGGACTATTGACCTCAGTATGATTGTTAGAAGAATCTATGATGTCTGGTTATGAGGCATTGAGAGTTGGGGACTCTATAGTTCTTCTAGGTATCTTCCGAAGGTACTGAATTGACCAGTGCACTTCTAGAGACAATATAAGAACAAACCATTTAACCTCTTATGTCTCGAAGTCACTATGTATGAATTGCATCATGCTTACCTTAATCCTGAAATGAGACATGCCATTTCACACCTTAGTATTCTCATTTGAGAAAGTCAAAGTTCGGACTCACTATGTGATTCCGAACAAGGCCTATTGGTGAAGTACTAAGTTGTGAGTCTGTCATGAGTAACTTTGTGAAGTTCTCATAGATATGGAATTCATGTACAAGATTGCTGAAATGCAATGTATGTCACCTCATGCTTTGTTCCTTGGAGTGTGAATAAATGAACTGGCCAGTGTCCAAATGGAGTCCTGACTCTTTTGGATGAAACAATGTGACTTGTTAGCTCATCGTCAATACATTGTTTCTAACTTATTCACAAGCGACAAAGGAGTTGAGGAAATAACAGCTAGAAGGGTAAAATGGTAATTTAGTAAATCCCGACTAGCTGATGACATTCATGAAGGGTAAGCATAGATAATATTCAGTGGATCCGCTCATCATAATTAGGTCGAATTCTTGAGTAGAAAATAAATTCATTTGAACCGAGAGATTTTCAGTGTCAACTCTTTAGTGGAGTCAGTTGGCATTAAGCTAAACTTGGAAAAGGTTTGTGAACTTTTGAGTCCAAGTGTTTAGCTCAAGCTTTGTTCATTTGGGTCCATGAGGTCACTGTCACGAATCACATCGATAGGAATAGTTAAACTGGAAGCTAAGTCAAAACAAGAACGAAAATAGTTAAAAGGGTATTTTTGTCTTTTGAGACAAAGGATGAAATGAATGTCAATAAATTTTTTGACAAGTTCATTTGATGACTTAATGTCACTCGGCCATAACTTGTTTATTGGGCCTTGTGGATTAATTTCATTTCATAAGAATTTTATTGAAAATTCTTAATGGGCATTTTTCATGTTGTCATGAACAAGTGGAAAAGCTTCTAGAAGGCCTTTCTAGATAAGTTATAGGCGCCCAAATACCCTAGAAATAAGAGAGAATATTTTGTGCATAAATGTATGAAGATACTTGCCAAAAGAAAAAGAGGAAACAAATTTCCTCTAAGGGAAATAAGAGGTAGGCGCCCAACACAAGTAAGATGCAAGGCAAGAAACGAAAAAGGAAACAAATCCAAGGCTTAATGAAGCCCACCTTGGCCGAGTGCATCATAGAGGAAAAGAGGAAATTGGCTCATGAATATGTGATATTCTATAGAAGAGGAAACTACCTTATTGAAGGTAAGACCTCTCCTATAAATAGGAGCCTCATTCTTCTCATTTTTCTTATTCCACATAAGTTAGAGATTGAGAGCTTCTCTCTCTAGAACTTGTGGTTGCCGCCCCTCTCTCTCTCTAGTTTATTTTCGATTTTTCTTGTTTTGGCACCTAGGTCCTCACTCGACCTAGTGTTTAGCTCTGCGACTTCAAGACTTGTTCTTAAGTCGTAGTGTTTAAAAGTGCCCACTCACTGATTCCTTCTTTTCGAGTGATTTAGTGATAGAAACTTTCGTGGTTGCTCGAGGTGCCGAGGAAAGAAAGAGAGACGTGCTGCGAGGGGAGACGAGCGTTGCAAACTTTCCACAAGCTTCTTCAAAGTTCAAGCTTCAAGAAAGGTTAGTAAACTTCTAGCTCATATTGGTTTTTAATTACATGTACTTGCACTTGTCTAGGTTAGTAAAAACTGTTTTACTTGTTAAAGAAAATTTTTAAAATTCCGCCGCTTACCGAAGCGTTAATTATTTTCTTAAACCCTAGATCGATTCCAACAAATGGTATCAGAGCTATGGTCAAAGATTAGCATGTACATGTTTTTAAAATTATGAGCTTGAAAATCATTTTCGAAAGTTTACTAATTTTGTGACAAGTTAGAATTGTTATCTTAGATTTTTTTTAATTTATTGCTCATGTCTTTAAATTAAAAAGCATGTTGATTTTCTATGAGTTTGGGATGTTTTTAAAACACATTAGAATCAGTTCTAAAAGTTTTTAATTTTTTATATTGAAAAACGTGTTTTAAAGGTTTGAGAAATTTCGGTAAATTTTGTGACTAGTTACTTTGTCTTTCTAGTTTCTTTTATTTACCGCATTCGTTTTATGCTTGTTGTTATTTATTTTATTCTATGTTATTACCCTGCTACTAAAACACAGATAAAAGCTTTAAACAACATCTTAAAACGTTCCGTTACACTTGATTCTTTTTTCGCACCTAAATAAGACCAACCTTTAATTTATTTCTTTTTCTTCGAGCTGGAAAAAACCCGCATTAAAAGTGGCATAACTCTCTGCTCAGAAATCAAAATTTAATGATTCTTGAATCAAATTAAAGCTCTGTCTGTCCTCTGTCCAATGCCACCGGTTTCGGCTGAAAAGGACATCGGAGCCGCCAGGTATGGCGATTTTACTCCGAGGTGCGCGGCTGTCTGAAACTCCAGTTTTTTTTAGAAATCCGGATTTTCAAACCCCACTACCATGAGTTATAGAACTCTAATGAGAAAATTTTCTTGAGCAAAAATGTTTTTCATATGATTATAAACATGATGTGTAAGATTAAAATGTTTTGATTTTTGAAAGTTTAATTGAAATTGAATTTTTACAAAACTAGTTTGAATTTTGAAAAACCGTTTTCACTTTCAAACTTGAAAATATTTTGTCACCCAAATCAAATAAATTTTCAAAATGTTTTCAAAACTATATCTATATCACATATGTTCAAAATCTATATGCTCTTGAAAATTTGAGTGAGAGGTCTCCTTGTAGACAAGCCGAAAAATAAAAAGATGTGTAATCTCAAACTTTCAAGTGTTCGAGTGAGTTGAAGTTCACACTTCCCTCACGCACTTTCCCGAAATAGAAAATATGAAAAGATCGAGTATGTACCTTGTGCCTTTATGCACTAATACTGCTCTGAACATGTTGATCTAGGATTCTCTTCTAGTTGTCCGCTCTGTCGCTCTCTAACTAGGAAATCTGTTTCCGAACTTATAAGAGTCGATGAACCAACTCCAAAAACTAAGTGGGAGGGTTATACTTTGTTGTTTGTAACCCACGATCGCCAACACTAATGAAAAGTGCAAGTGTCGCCGGACTAAGAGTCACCCTCGTGGCCCTCTCTTAAATGAGAGTACTCAAGGGCGCTTTGCTCTGATCATTGCTCAATGAGCTACGTCCGAGAGTGAGACGATGATGACAAGACCTCCCCTCGGCGGATTGTTTTTCAAAGTCAATCTTTTGGACTAAGTGGTTGGTTACACACTTAGACTCAATCCCTAGTAATCCTCCCTCGAGGCCCTGCGAAAGGATGTGAGTGATCAAACCAATTTACAAGGTGGCTAGTCAAAATTGATGTATTGACATCTTGGCTATGCATTAATGATGAGTCATTTACTTATGAAAGGAGACTCGTTGCGGCCTTCCCTCGAAAGAGTAAAGTGTCATTTCGTTCATAACACCTTTGGATTTTATAAAGTCTTAAACAAACTTAAATCCTAAACCAAAGACTAATCATAAACTTGTTTCAACTTTTATAGGCAATATGTCTCCCAACTCTCTCTCTTTCATTCTTTCCTCGAACAAACTCGAAAACGAAAACTACATAGACTCGAAACGTAACCTCGACATAATACCTACCGTTAACAAGCACAAATGGGTACTCACCACCCCATGTCCTCCTCTGACGAATGATGATTCAACTCAAGAGGACAATGACGCCTTAGCGGCCTGGCTTCGATCCGATGAGATTGTGAGGTGCTATATCTTGGCATCTATGAACAATATGCTGAAAGAGCAACATCGTGACTTCGAGACTGCCGCTGACATGCTCTACAATCACCTTGAGATGTTTGGAGGGCAAAGGCGTCAAACAAGGCTACAAGCAGTCCGACAGTTTATGAACTGTCATATGCAGGCTAGGACTCCTGTTGGAGACTTTATGATATTGATCATTAGTCATCTGAGTAAAATGGAAATCCTAGGATCTGAGATTGATGGGAAGAATGTCATAGATATGATCTTAGGAACTCCCCCCGCATCTCTTGATACCTTCAAGATGAACTACTCCATTAACAAGCTAGAGTACATTGTTACCAAGCTTATGGAGGAACTTCACACTGCTGTAGGTTTCACTAAGAGAAAGAGGAATCAAGGAGAGGCACATGCTACTGAGCAAAAAGCCTCCGCCTCTGGAACTGTGAAGAGACCTTACAAGGCCGATAAAAAGAACTGTCCCGCCTATCTCAAAGCAAAGGAACATAGTATTGTACTAGTTACCGAAGCATGCTTAGTAGCTGATAATGTATCATCGTGGATTATTGACTCCGCTGCTACTAACTATATTTGTTGTTCCTTGAATGGTTTCAAGAAAACCAAAAGCTTAGAGGAAGGCGAGTTCTGTTTCAAATGGGGTGATGGGAGCCTGGTGTCTGCAAAGGCTGTGGGATCCGTGACGCTGTCTTTTGAAGACCGCACTTTAAACTTGAATAATGTTTATTTTGTTCCTACCTTTGGGAAGAACTTAATATCCGTTGCTCGTCTTCGTGAGCAAGATTATTGTTTAAAGTTCATTAAGAATGGAATTCGTATTTCGTTTCCTGATAATTCTTTTGTCACTGATGCATGAAGAATGCTCTATCCCACTCAACCTTCTCTTTTAGACACCAAAATAGATAATGATCTAATTAGGGAGCCAAAGAGGATCAAAATTTCTGAATCCTCCGATCTAACAAAATCAACATACCTTTGGCACTTAAGACTTTGTCATATCAGTCTAGATAGGATTAAGAGACTTGTGAGGGATGGTCCACTCCAAGCCTCTGCAATAGGTTCACTACCTACTTGTGAATCCTGCATAGAAGGAAAAATGACTAAGCGACCTTTCTCTGATAAAGGTCGAAGAGCCACTGAGTTGCTGGAACTAATACATTCTGATGTATGTGGTCCGCTCAGCCAACAGACACGTGGAGGATACGAATACTTCGTTACCTTCACTGATGATTACTCACGATATGGGTTTGTCTATTTGCTCAAACACAAATCCGAGACCTTTAACGTATTTAAGGTCTTTATGGCTTTAGTGGAAAAGCAAACTGGCAAAGTGATCAAAACCCTTCGATCTGATCGAGGTGGTGAGTATATGTCTGGAGAGTTCGATGACTTTCTTAAAGAAGAAGGTATCGCTTCTCAGCTTACCGCACCTGGCACACCTCAACAAAACGGAGTGTCAGAGAGAAGAAACCGAACTCTTATGGAGATGGTTAGATCAATGATGAGTTACTCATCACTCCCGCTTTCCTTTTGGGGATATGCCCTTGAAACAGCCGCCTATATTCTGAACCAAGTTCCGTCCAAAACGGTTCCTGGTACTCCTTATGAACGATGGACTGGCCGTAAAGTGAATCTTGGCCGCATCCGAATTCGGGGTTGCCCTGCACACGTGCTGAGGCAAAAGACTAGCAAGTTGGCTAGTAGGTCAGAATTGTGCCTGTTTGTGGGATATCCGAAGGAAACCAAAGGTTTTACTTTCTATAGTCCCGAGGACGATAAGACTTTCGTTAGCACGAATGCTCGTTTCCTCGAGGAGGACTTTATGAAAGATGCAAAACCTAGAAGCAAAATTGTGCTTGAAGAAAAGTTGGGTGAGGAAGCTTCTACCTCATCTGTAAGAACTGTTCTTACCCCAACTGAAACACAACCTAACTCATCAGAATCTCGTCAAGTAGTACTTCGACGTAGTGGGAGGGCTGTTCAACAGCCTGACAGGTACATGTCTTATGGAGACTCTCTCGTAGCCGTCTCCGACATGGATGACCCTGTTTCCTATAGCCAAGCGATGGCTTGTTCTGAATCAAACCTTTGGCTTGACGCCTTGAAAGTTGAAATGCACTCGATGTATGTCAACAAAGTCTGGAAACTTGTAGACCTTCCTGAAGGGATTAAACCCGTAGGGTGTAAGTGGATATACAAGAAGAAAAGGGGTCCTGATGGGAACGTCGAGACGTTCAAAGCACGACTTGTGGCAAAGGGTTATACCCAACAAGAAGGGATTGACTATGAAGAAACCTTCTCGCCAGTCGCGATGCTTAAATCCATCCGCATACTCCTATCCATAGCTGCAGCTCTCGACTATGAGATCTGGCAAATGGATGTCAAGACAGCCTTTCTGAATGGCAATCTTGACGAGCGCATTTACATGGCTCAACCAGACGGTTTCGTGGATAAAGGTCAAGAGACCAAGGTTTGTGAGTTGCTTAAATCCATTTATGGACTAAAGCAAGCATCTAGGTCATGGAATATTAGATTCGATGAAACTGTAAAGAGCTTCGGCTTTGAACAGTCAATAGATGAGCCTTGTGTTTACAAGTTAATACACGAAGGCAAAGTTGTGTTTCTGGTACTATATGTCGATGATATACTGCTCATTGGCAATGACGTGGGTAAGTTATCTAAGGTTAAGGTCTGGCTGGCAAAGCAATTCGATATGAAGGATCTAGGAGAAGCCGCATACATTTTGGGAATCCAAATCTTTCGAGATAGGAAAAACCGGACCCTGTCGCTCTCTCAAGCATCTTATATTGATAAGGTGATGGATCGCTTCTCGATGCAAGACTGCAAGAGGGGTCAAACACCCTTTAGGCATGGAGTTTCACTCTCTAAGGACCAGTCTCCCAAGACTGCACAAGAGATTGAAGACATGAGGAAGATTCCTTACGCCTCTGCCGTAGGAAGCCTCATGTATGCTATGCTTTGCACTAGACCTGACATCTGTTTCGTCGTTGGCGTAGTTAGTCGTTTCCAATCCAACCCTGGACCCAAGCACTGGATTGCTGTTAAGCATGTTCTTAAGTATCTTCGAAGAACTAGGAACTTGATGCTTACATACTCAGGTACTGACCTGACTATGACGGGATATACCGACTCCGATTTTCAAGCGGATAAGGATTCCAGGAAATCCACTTCGGGATCTGTGTTCATCCTTAATGGTGGAGCTGTTGTGTGGAGAAGTATTAAGCAATCTTGCATTGCTAACTCCACAATGGAAGCAGAATATATGGCTGCTTGTGAAGCATCCAAAGAGGCTGTATGGCTTAGAAAGTTCCTTAAGTATTTGGAAGTTGTTCCAAACGTCGACGAGCTCATGACCCTTTATTGTGATAATAGTGGGGCTGTCGCTAACTCAAAGGAACCTATAAGCCATAAGCGCTCTAAGCATATTGAGAGGAAATACCATTTGATTCGAGAGATCGCGCAACGCGGAGACGTGGAGGTGAAGTAGATCTCTGGCAGATCCATTCACCAAGGCCCTAGCGAACATGGTCTTCGACCAACATCGAGAGGGATTAGGCATAAAGGACTACTCACATCTTCTTTGAGTCAAGTGGGAGTTTGTTGTCAATGGTGCCCACAAGAAGAGTAGTAGTGTCTATTTGTGTACATTTGATGTAATATAGTCTTACGAAGACTCTTGCTTGTAATTGCTTATTCATTAATAAAGTTGAAACGTTCATTCATTCTTTCTTTGTTTGAAGCTTTATGATAAAACCTTAGTCTTTTAGTCCATAAACAAACTTAACAACTTACGAAGAGACAAATGTAGATTTGCATGAACAAACTCTTCGTAGTTTGCTTAAAACGATATATTCGCAATCTTAGGGTCAAAGGACTATTGACCTCAGTATGATTGTTAGAAGAATCTATGATGTCTGGTTATGAGGCATTGAGAGTTGGGGACTCTATAGTTCTTCTAGGTATCTTCCGAAGGTACTGAATTGACCAGTGCACTTCTAGAGACAATATAAGAACAAACCATTTAACCTCTTATGTCTCGAAGTCACTATGTATGAATTGCATCATGCTTACCTTAATCCTGAAATGAGACATGCCATTTCACACCTTAGTATTCTCATTTGAGAAAGTCAAAGTTCGGACTCACTATGTGATTCCGAACAAGGCCTATTGGTGAAGTACTAAGTTGTGAGTCTGTCATGAGTAACTTTGTGAAGTTCTCATAGATATGGAATTCATGTACAAGATTGCTGAAATGCAATGTATGTCACCTCATGCTTTGTTCCTTGGAGTGTGAATAAATGAACTGGCCAGTGTCCAAATGGAGTCCTGACTCTTTTGGATGAAACAATGTGACTTGTTAGCTCATCGTCAATACATTGTTTCTAACTTATTCACAAGCGACAAAGGAGTTGAGGAAATAACAGCTAGAAGGGTAAAATGGTAATTTAGTAAATCCCGACTAGCTGATGACATTCATGAAGGGTAAGCATAGATAATATTCAGTGGATCCGCTCATCATAATTAGGTCGAATTCTTGAGTAGAAAATAAATTCATTTGAACCGAGAGATTTTCAGTGTCAACTCTTTAGTGGAGTCAGTTGGCATTAAGCTAAACTTGGAAAAGGTTTGTGAACTTTTGAGTCCAAGTGTTTAGCTCAAGCTTTGTTCATTTGGGTCCATGAGGTCACTGTCACGAATCACATCGATAGGAATAGTTAAACTGGAAGCTAAGTCAAAACAAGAACGAAAATAGTTAAAAGGGTATTTTTGTCTTTTGAGACAAAGGATGAAATGAATGTCAATAAATTTTTTGACAAGTTCATTTGATGACTTAATGTCACTCGGCCATAACTTGTTTATTGGGCCTTGTGGATTAATTTCATTTCATAAGAATTTTATTGAAAATTCTTAATGGGCATTTTTCATGTTGTCATGAACAAGTGGAAAAGCTTCTAGAAGGCCTTTCTAGATAAGTTATAGGCGCCCAAATACCCTAGAAATAAGAGAGAATATTTTGTGCATAAATGTATGAAGATACTTGCCAAAAGAAAAAGAGGAAACAAATTTCCTCTAAGGGAAATAAGAGGTAGGCGCCCAACACAAGTAAGATGCAAGGCAAGAAACGAAAAAGGAAACAAATCCAAGGCTTAATGAAGCCCACCTTGGCCGAGTGCATCATAGAGGAAAAGAGGAAATTGGCTCATGAATATGTGATATTCTATAGAAGAGGAAACTACCTTATTGAAGGTAAGACCTCTCCTATAAATAGGAGCCTCATTCTTCTCATTTTTCTTATTCCACATAAGTTAGAGATTGAGAGCTTCTCTCTCTAGAACTTGTGGTTGCCGCCCCTCTCTCTCTCTCTAGTTTATTTTCGATTTTTCTTGTTTTGGCACCTAGGTCCTCACTCGACCTAGTGTTTAGCTCTGCGACTTCAAGACTTGTTCTTAAGTCGTAGTGTTTAAAAGTGCCCACTCACTGATTCCTTCTTTTCGAGTGATTTAGTGATAGAAACTTTCGTGGTTGCTCGAGGTGCCGATGAAAAAAGAGAGACGTGCTGCGAGGGGAGACGAGCGTTGCAAACTTTCCACAAGCTTCTTCAAAGTTCAAGCTTCAAGAAAGGTTAGTAAACTTCTAGCTCATATTGGTTTTTAATTACATGTACTTGCACTTGTCTAGGTTAGTAAAAACTGTTTTACTTGTAAAAGAAAATTTTTAAAATTCCGCCGCTTACCGAAGCGTTAATTATTTTCTTAAACCCTAGATCGTTTCCAACACTTCTTCGCCGTATGGGTTCGAATCACTATGTTCTTCACTCGTTTGGGTTCGATTATCGATGTGTTTCATTCGCCTGGGTTCGATTGTCGTTGTTCTTCACTCGCCGGAAGATACTTTCGCGTAGCACTTTGAATAGCTTTCGGGATTCGGTCGAGAGGTTTTTTGTTTTTGTTTTTGTTTTTTTTTTCGAATGAAGATTGTGGTTGTGTGTTTCGTGTGAGAATTGATTTTCGGTGTTAATGATGATCCTCGATTTGCGCGATTAGTTAATGGCCGAATATTTGATTTCAATTTCTAATCAATTGTGTGAAAAATAATGGGCGGGAATCTTCAGAGGATAAATAAGTATTTTACAATCTTGTTAATAAGTTCAATTGGTTATTAACAAGAAATTAACAAAAGGTGGGCTAAATCTCAATTCCCTATAGCCGTGTGGTTACATACCTTAATAACCCATAAAATAAAGCACATAAAAGCCTATTAGATTAGTAAATGTAATTGACTTGTCAACTCAAATCAATTCTCTTTTTAGATGGAAGCAAAAAAAAGAAAATACTCTTGCATTATACGGGCTTACTCTTACAACATCTCTCTCTCTCTCTTTGATAACTCAAAAGTGTCACTATTTTTCCCTTTTCTTCCCACTCCACTCTCTCTCCCTTTACTTCCCCTCTACTCTCTTATTATTAGTTTGAATTTGAATATGGAAAAATTGGATTAAAGGTTAGAGAGATGTCAAAAAGAAAAAAACCGTTCGAATAAAAAA
Organism: Urtica dioica subsp. dioica; assembly: GCF_054948205.1. Classification (NCBI taxonomy): domain Eukaryota; kingdom Viridiplantae; phylum Streptophyta; class Magnoliopsida; order Rosales; family Urticaceae; genus Urtica; species Urtica dioica. Next base: position 3,747 of record NW_028297237.1, on the reverse strand, counting down.
TCGCACAGCCAATCTTCGGCATAGATTTTGAAGGTGATCGACTCGACCGAAGAAAAATACGACATCTTACGATGAAAGACGATGTTTTACGATGAAATACAACTGGAATCACAAGTCTACCTCCAGGACCATTAAAAACTACACAACCTTCCCGACCCCTCTCTGCTCATCCTCATCCTTCTCCGCCGTCTTATTCACCAGGACCTATCAGTTTACAACACATTGGTTTAACAAAAAAAAAAAAAACTCATGCTCACACGTCGTTTTCGAAGACATCACTTTGCACGGTTTCACTGACCCGACGAAACATCGGTACACGGGAGAGAGACTCTCACCATACAATCCGTTGAAGGAACCGATCGCGGCTGCTTTTAATTCCTTTGTCCAGTGGATGAGGACTGGTAAGTTTGGCAGAAAAATACAGGAGACGACATACGTTCACACTATGGATGCGACACCAAAGTGATTCAAGAAGCTTTTGGCATCTAGGGAATGGCTAACCGATTCGGTACGCATTCATCGGAGTTGGACTATCCGAATTGCGTGATTGGAAAGGATTGGGCATCAGTCACCGAGTCATTGTCACTATATATAAAAAAAATACAACAACATTGATATTGATTCCGTGCTAAATTGGTGATTAGATATACTAATATTTTCCTTTGCTTAAGATACCAAAACAACTTTTTTTAATACAATTATTTAGACCATGAGAGAAATTGTCAAAACTAACTTCTTTAGACTTTCCACTCCATCAATTAAGATATTTGGATCTTATTATAAAACAGTATACTTAGTCATGCCCGTTGTAATGTATTAATGCCATTTTGAAATATAAATTTTATAAAGGGAACCTCGAGTAGAATAAAAGAGTATTTTTGTCCGATTTTGAAACAAAAAGTTTAATTATAGATATTTTGTATTTCCTAAGCCCCACTTTATGAAATTTCTATTTTGAAAATATTAATTATTTGGTTGAAAGTTGAAAAAAAAGACAGACGCCAATACGACAAGTTAATAAATACTTCAAAATATACCCTAAGAGAAAAAAGAAAGCAATAGGTTAGCCATGGAAATGGGTATGATTTGGTTGAGAATAAGCAGAGGAGAGAATGCAAAGGTATTAACGTCGCTGGCTTTGCTCGGGATGGGCGTCTTATTGGGCCGCCTATACGCGTCGATGGTGGGTTGGCCCAAGAAGCTCCGGGGCTTGATGGCCCAGCAAGGCATAAGAGGGCCGCCGCAGAGTTGGGGTTTGGGGAACGTAGCGGAAATCAAGAAGGCCCGGGCCCAAACCCCGGTGGCCGTCCGCGCTGGAGAATCTCCGGCGGAGCACAAGTGCGCCGAGATTCTCTTTCCCTTCTTTGAGCAATGGAGAAGGCAATACGGTATGGAGATTTCTCTTTCAATATCTGGCTTTTTTTTTTTTCTTTTTTTTTTTTTTTGTACCTGCTACACTATCATTATTAAGTCGTTTATTTATTTGACCATTGTTAAAACTATTACAACCGTCTTATCTAATTTATAATAAATAAATAAATATAAGACAAATCACCCGCCACAAGTCGTGTATTTTTATTATTATTTTTTTTTATATGAGTACGTTTCTTCTGATTATTGTAGTATTTGTCTAGTTTTGTGTAAAATTTAGGGTCCCACGGTTATATAGGTCAATAGAACTTAAACTTTTGCAAAATAACAATAGTTTGTTAATTATAAGTAAATTAGTCCAAGTAAGATTAATTTATGATGGATTAAATTTAATTCCAACGAACTATAAAGACAAAATATAAGCTTTATGAAAACTTGATTAAAATTAATCGAGGCAGGATTAAAAGTTATAGTACTCTCAATTGGCTATTTTGCTATACCTAATGAAACTATGACTATTTTGCAAAATCATAGTTTGAATTGGCTACTTCATACCATTTTTCCTAAAATTTATTAGGTCATGCAATTAGCATCGTCACGTAATAACCTTGCTAACATCTTTTTTTTAAACAAAAACAAAATACGCCAAGTGAATAAAAATAATAGAGGATAAATAATTATAAGAATTATTTCAAAATTATGATTTGAGATTTTTTTTAAAATAACAAATTCATTAACAACTCTTTATTATTTCCTTTCATTTACACACTCTCTCTCAAAGGAAAATACCATATATCTCTTGTCTAAAGTGGCGGGCCCAAGTGTACCATTTGGGGCGCATGACCCCCTAATTTTTTTTTACCAAACTTTTTTTTTTATCCCCACATTTTTAATTCTAGGTCCGTCACTACTTGTCTAATTGAAATGTAGCGACTATTTTTATGGTTTCTATAAAGATCAGGTGTATTTTGTAACATACTTTACAAATATTCATTGTGTCGACCTTTTTATGATTTTTCATTGAACTTCTCCTGAAATTTTGTTCAATAAGGAAATCTCGAAAAAGAAAATTTATAAGAAATTTAACCAATAGTCATAAAAAGGGTCATATCTGAATCAATAAAATTTTTTAGAGTATACACATGCTATTATAGTGATGTTAAGAGATACATCTTTTAATTTTATAAACCATGAGAATAATCGCCGCATTTCCATTAAACACAAGGTATACAATATGATATTTTCTCTTTATTAAATATCTCACTTTTACTGCATAAACAAAGTGAAACTAGGATGTTAAATTTATAAATTTCACATTTTAAATAACTTTTTACACCATTTACAAAAAAAAAAAAAAAAAAAACCCAACGGATTTAATGACTTCCAAGAATTTATTGACAAATATGTCAATATATCTTCGAAGAAAATCTTAGATTCTCCAAATATTTATTAACAAACGTGACTATAAATCTTCTAATAAAATCTCAGATTCTTTGAAGATTTTATTGATAAACATGTCAATAGATCTTCAAATAAAAAAATTCATATTCGAAAAAAAAACACATCAAAATCATTTTTTTTTAACTTCACAAAACTCTTGTTTTCGCATAAAAGATATAGTTAATAAAAATCCTAACTAGAAAAAAAAAGAAGAACAACATGAAGAATGAAAATGAACTTGCGTCTGTGAAGTATCAATGAAAAATCAACATATGGGGAAATAGTGGCAATAATACTCAATATTTGCTCAAAGTACTACTTATATACTCAACATTTTTTTCTTTGACAAAAATACCACATATTACGTTATAGTGGTTTTCGTTACTACTCGGATCGTTAATTTCAAACAGAAATTTTAACGGCAAAGTATTTGCGTGTAACTAAATTTGAAACTTTGAGTATTTTTGCCAAAGAAAAAAAAAAGAATGAGTATATAAGTAGTGCTTTGTCTAAGCATTGAGTATTTTTGCCACCATTTTCCCTCAACATATATATATATATATATATATATATATATATATATATATAGAGAGAGAGAGAGAGAGAGAGAGAGAGAGAGAGAGAGAGAGTATATTCGGCTTGCCCCCTGGAAAAATAGTCAGGTCATTGATGATTCTACAAAGAAAAGGGTTGGTTGGGTTTGGTCTCCTTCCGACAACTCCACGTATGTGTCTCCGTTTATAAATATATAATCACAAGCAATAGGCCCCGGCGTTGCCCGGGAGGTTTGATAAATTTTAATTTAGATAATAATGTGAACAATTTGCAATTGTTGGTTGTCACTTGTCATACGTAAAAGTTAGCAATTTTTTTTACCACTTTTTAATATATATTTAAACCATTTTAATTAAATAATAACTTAGATATAAAAAAATT
>NW_028297236.1:0-25000 GCF_054948205.1 Urtica dioica subsp. dioica | reverse complement strand
ACAAGTATATGTTAGAGAAAAAGAATCAAAGTTCTCTCATCGACCTAAAAACTGATCCTCATAAATATTTCATGTACTTTTTCGTTTCTTTGGCTCCGTTTAGAGATGGATGGAAGTATTGTCGGCCTATTGTAATTTTTTATGCAACCTTCTTGACAAACTATCACAAGAGCAGCATGTTTACGGCTTCCGCGATGGACGCGAATGAGCAAATATTCCCGCTTGCCTATGGTATTGGTGAGTCAGAAACTTCCAAGTCTTGGTTTTACTTCTTCAACAAACTTAAAGAAGCATTGGGGGAGAGAGATAACATGGTCATCGTATCCGACCGAAATACTGAGATCATTAACGCCGCGAAGAAAGTTTTTCCAAGAGCAGAACATGGTTTTGCGCATACCACGTGAAATATAACGTCAAGGCAAAATTAAAAAAAAACTTGGTAAGGAATTCAACTAGAAGTTCTACGGTGCAGCAAAAGCGTATACTATATTTGAATATCAAAATTTTATGCGCATGTTGGACAAGGAAGACCCGTTGATACGGTCGTACCTTGTCAACGAAGTAGGAAATGAGAAATGGGCACGTTGTTTTTTCAAGACATCAAGATATACGATCATAACTTCAAACAACGCAGAGTCTTTGAATGCGTTAACTGTCAAAGCAAGATCATTTCCAATAATGAAGTGCCTTGATTGGTTGAGGGAGAGAATACAATTGTTTGGTTCTACCAACGACGAGAAAATGCGTCATCAACTCAAAGTGTGTTTTCAGTGGAATATCATACCGAAATGTTCAAAAACTTGGTGTCTCGGCAAATATGCAGGTTATAATGTGTTTTTAATTTTGAAAATCTGTCACAAAATGACCCGAGTCCATGACACATGTGTCACGGACTGAATTCACTCCGTGACACATGTGTCAAGGACTGAATTCATTTCGGAACATGTGTCACGGACTCGGGTCACTTTGTGACACATGTGTCACGGACTGAGGTATTTTATGCTTATGTTTAAAGTATTTTCTGCTTATGTTTTAGGTCTGACCTTCTGCAGTATACGAATTCGAGGTTTTAGACACAGATGGAACACCATGGGCAGTGAACTTGATTGATAAGATGCGCTCATGTCTAGAATTTCAAACTGATCTATTTGTATGTGCACATGCTATTGCGGCTTGTCGCTTACGCAACCTACCAGTTGAGAGCTATTGTGCAGAGTACTACATGAGTGAGTATTGGAAATTGGCGTATGAATGGGTTATTCATCCTCAAGGAAGTGAATCGTCATGGACTTTTCCTGACGAAATCAAACAGATCAAAGTAAATCCGCCTAACTTCTTAGGTCGTCCGGTGGGTAGACCTAAGAAGAGAAGGATTCCCTCTCTTGGAGAATCTGATGCCCCGCTTCGTAAATGTTTCCGTTGTGGAGGTGTAGGCAAAAATAGAGCTACGTATCGCAACCTAATTCCACCAGAAATGAAGCCTCCAGGGATGTGTCAGGTTTGTAATTCGACACGTTTGTTGTTCATGTTTTCTTGTTTATCCTTGAATGTTTAGAACTTCCTTAGTGTTTTGGTATGTATTACATTTTGAATGTTTTGAACTTTATTGGTATTGGGTTTATTGTTAAGAATAGTTTATAAAACAACATCATGTGTCACAAAGTGATCTCAGTCCGTGACACACGTATCACAAAGTGATCTCAGTGGACTGACACATCTGTCACAAAATGAGGTCAATTTGTGACAAATTAATTATAAACACATACATAAAGTTCTAAACACATACACAAAGGTCTAAACACATACGTACAATCAGACACACATATATACAGTTATAAACACATACGTGCGTTCAAGGTGTCGGGTACTGGTATCTTCTTGTTGTCAACGTGCGTTCAAGGTGTATAACGGTGTACGACTCCATGAGTTCCACCGATAGATACCAAACGCTTGTGGACACGGAAGTCAGAAACTTGGCCACCATTTTACCATATGTTTTGCATGTCGCCGGCATTCTACTCTCCAACGAAGAATATATTCAAGGTCGTCCACTACGATCAAATGCCACAACAAGACAATGAGTAAATATTTTAGTTCTTAATTTCACATTCTTAATGACACATTTTAATTTAAGCATGCGTTTTTTGTTCCTTCAGAAATTATTGTAGCATGTTTATGATCAAGACTGCCGAGTTTTTGGCGCACGACCTTCCCTTGTCTGATTTGAAACAGGATGACATGAGCATGTACCGACAGAAGATGTCGACCGCCGAATTATACCAACACGGGGCGCTAAAACTACACACACGTGGAAATGTCAACGTTGAGGCTACTTAAAATTAAGTGATTATGACTGTATACATGTGTTTATGATTGTACGTATGTGTTTATAACTGTGTATATATGTGTCTGATTGTACGTATGTGTTTAGACATTTATGTATGTGTTTAGAACTTTATGTATTGTCTTGAAATCAATTAATTAGTTTAGAATTTTATGTATTGTTTCGAAATCAATTTATTTGTCACAAAGTGACCTCATTTCGTTACAGATGTGTCACAGACTGAGATCACTTCGTGGCACGTGTGTCACGGACTGAGATCACTTCGTGACACATGAGGTGAAATATTTGTTGTTTTACAAACCTACAAACCTGACTATTTCAATGTGTAAAAAGGCTGTGTAACTAAATTATATCTCCAAGCTTAGTTTATGTCAAGCTTGTTTGGTACTTTAGCTCGTGTGTACTTAAGGTAACAAGAATATCAAAACATGTTTTGGTACTTTATGAAAATGCAGTTATATTATGAATATTCTTATATTATTGGCTTTCCTTAGCCTATTATGTTTTGGTACTGAAGATCCATTAGCATTATATTCTTATTATTATTATGACATATGAACAATGAATTCAATATCACAATTCCAATATCATATTACACAGGCGAGTCCAACAAAAGTCAAACCAAATCAATGTAATTTCATTTTTTAAACCATTCAATACATCTCCGACTCATTTGAACAATAACACAATACCTATAAACAAAACAACAACAACCAGCATTTTAATCTTGAATAATTCAGATACAATTAGTTGTTCCAATTCATTGGCTTCAGTTGGTTCTTTATGTTTGAAGTCTTCATCGACAAAAGATGGTATCTGGTTTTCCAATGAATTTATCTTCCTTAGCAGCCCTGTAATGATTTGAATCGATCTTGGGCACATAGGTGGGTCAATCCATTCCAAAAACCCGCATCCACTGAATTTCTTTTATCTGTTACAAGCATAAACCAAATAATATTTATTTACGAAATCTTAAAAAGAGTAGAAACATATGCGGACCTTATACTCGGGGCATCCCGATCGATCGGCCGTCACAACTGAATCCCAAACGATTTTTCTTATTTATAAGATTTCTAGACGGTTTCTAGGATAATGAGAAACATATGCAAACCTTATACTCGGGGCATCCATAGAATCGTCTTTCAGGGTTATCCACAGTCCAGGAAGTTCGTTAAACTCCATTTAGACCATATGAACATGAAGGAGGAGGTCGTCGACGCTCGGTACCACCTCCTGTATTTCCTGAAACGCGCGGCTTCCGACGTGTTGACGAACTGCAATCACTCGACTTCATCGTGATATTGAAAATCGACCGAAGAAATTGGGAAGAAGAGGAACCCTAACTCAAGACTGTTTGGGGCTTCCGATTTGTTTATGATAAATGAAACAATTTTATAAGACAATAAACATTTAATTATGAATTCATTACAAATTCTATTAAAAACAGTTATTAACATCGAAAAACATCCAGTTCGTGACACATGTGTCACGAAGTGAATCCAGTTCGTGACACTTCTGTCACGAAGTGAATCCAGTTCGTGACACATGTGTCACCAAGTGAATCCACTTCGTGACACTTCTGTCACAAAGTGAATCCAATTTGTGACATTTATGTCACGAAGTGAATCCAGTTCGTGACACCCTGGAAAAATCGGAAAATCAACAAAAACGCCGTTTTTTGACAAAACAAATCACACCCAAACACAATGGAACCTATTTCAACATGAATCAAAACAATTAAACATGTTCTTATATGTTAAAAATAGGAAGAACTTATCAAAATATGTTTAAAGAAGTTTTGGATCTAGGATTTGCAGGAAACCTCGTCAGCACAAGAAGAAGAAGAACCTTGGATTTGCATGAAACAAACCGTCATTTGGATTTGAAGGAAAAAAATGGGTTTAGGATTATTGTAAAATGGGTTTAGGATTCAAAGCTTGGATTTGCAAGGAAAAAAAACCATCTTTTGGATTTCGGCGAGCAAGATTCCGGCGACCCGGACTCCGGCGACCCACAAGCGGAGAAGGAGTGAGTGTTTTTTTTTCACACGATCGGAGTGAGGAAATGAAGGCTGAGTTCTGAAGAAAAAAAAAATGCAAAATGGAGTTGGTTTATTCATTAATGGGTCTTGATGGTAGTTGAGGAAAAAATAAATTCTCTCACTTATTTGTAGTACTACTTTTGTTAATTTTTGAGTTTTTTGCTACATTCGGTAAGTGACGTTAATTTGGTATTATTAGTGTCAATATCCTTGCTACTAGTTTCTGCCATTTATTCAGTAGGACTTTAACTTCACATCATGACTTCATGTCATTTTCCTTGTGGAAAAAATCCAGACACTTCATTAAGTGATTATGACCTTGTAAGAGTGTAGGGCATTCCTCTTTAAATTATTGGACTGCCTTTATTGTAATGACTGTTTATGCATGCTAATCAGGATGTGCCACGTTTCATTTTATATGCTGATAGAAGACAGTCCATCTTTTTTAAAGTAACGAAACAAACAAAAATCCTTTATCGTAATTTTATTTTATCGTAAATTCGCGTGGCTTTTATTCAAGTAAAATAATATCCACGCTAGCTTTTGTGTAGTATTGCATCTGTCTATCAATAATATATATACATCGTTCTTTCGTATAGTTTTCCCAAAAAAAAAAAAAAAAAAAAAAAAAAAACAACAAAGATCACCTCTTCTTAGCTTCTATCTTCAATATCCCTTTATTCAGGTTCTTATTATAAATTTAAATTATTCCCGTCTGCTTCTTCATGATTTGTGGTTTTGGATGGTGCATATAAACATATATAATTATATTTCTGCTCCAAATATATTTGTAAAAAATTAGCATCATACATAGACTGATAAAACATTCATACTTATACTAATTTATACATAATTTGATTTTTAATGACAGATATGGAAAAACAGAATAGCTACCACTCAATAGATATTCCTGAAGGCTATGACCTGGACTCTGATCCGTGCTTCATTCATAGAGTTCCTAGCAAGCTTCGAAAAGTCAACGAATCGGCTTACACTCCTCACTTAATCTCGATCGGTCCATACAACCATGGAAGAGAAGAATTGAAGTCAATGGAGCGCCGCAAAGAGAAATATCGCGCCGAGCTCCTGAAGCGAGCGGGAAAATCCGAGAGCGATCTCAAAGAGTTCGTCCACAAATGGTCCGAAAAAATACTCGAGAGCTACGAGGAAGGCACGGTGAACAATCTCATCAAAAGAGCTTTGGAAGATTTTGAGGGAATAGTGGCAAGAGACTCGTGCTTCGTCCTCGAGCTCCTCTTGAGGAACTACGACGATGTAGCACGCGAGAAAGATCTCATCTTGAAGACGCCATGGCTGAGGAAAGCCGTAAAACTAGACCTCATTCTCCTCGAAAACCAACTTCCCTTTTTCTTCCTTCAGGAGTTATTCCAATTCTCAGTGGGACAATATTATCTTCTCGCTCTCCCGAAAAGCCCTAACCCTAAACCAAGCACCAAGCCAGAAACCAAACTATTAGTCCATACGAACCCACTTCTCCATATCACCAGCTTCTTCTTCGAAGAACATTTCTTGACCGAGTCAAACAAGGTTAGCTTCGACGAGATTAAGAAGATAAAGCACTTCACCGACTTGCTCAGACAGTTTTGGCTGCCGAGGGAGATCATGGGAGACAAGAGAAATACACAGGAAAGCGTGTCGGGAAACAAGTACCTCTACTGCGCAACCAAGCTCGACTCGGCCGGCGTGACTTTCGAGCCGATGCGAAAAGAGAAAAGCCTCGCCGACGTCAAGATCATAAAAAAGCCGATCTTGAAGTTTGTCCCGGCCATAAACTGCATGATCTTGAGGCTCCCCGAGCTGAAGATCGAGTGTGAGACCGAGTGTCTGATCCGAAACATCATGGCCTTGGAGTTGTGCCTTTATCCTAAGGACGACTATATATGTGGCTACGTGGCACTAATGGACCAACTGATCAATACGAAAGAGGACGTGGATTTCCTCGTGGATAGGAAGATATTGACGAACCTCCTCGGGAGCAACGACGAGGTCGCGAAGCTCTTCAACGGGTTGTGCTGTCAAATCCCAAGGGACAAGTCGCATTACGCGCGGTTCCACAATGAGCTCAACGCCTTCTATGAGAATAGCTGGAACGTTACTAGGGCTACTCTCAAGAAGGTCTATTTCAAGGACCTTTGGACCGGAAGCTCCACGGTGGTTGGTCTATTTGTGTTGCTTTTCACCGTCACTGCCACCACTCGGAACGTCTTGCGATGATTAAGAATATTTTATTTTCTTGTGCTATTATGTTTAATTATTTTCAGTTTATTAATATATGATCAAATTTCAATATATATGAGAAAAAAACTGTTCCCCTAGCATATAAACGTGTCTGTTCAATTATTCATCTATCTTGAATATTGTTGGATTTCAAGGCTAAACGGATGCATAAAATTCTATACCTTACATACTCGAGTTCTTTCTCCATAAAAAGTGATACTCATTTGCTCAATAGAAATCAGGAGTATCGCCAATACGACAAAAGATTGCAAAAGTGAAAAAATAAAATGAGTTCATTAGATATATAGCTTTATTTACATTTTTAGTTTGTCATTTAGTCGACTCTTTAGTAAGCTTTTGATAAATAATCATGACCACATATTTACATGCTTAAATTGACTAAAATACGTTATCAAAATTCTTGCTAAAAAAATTCCTCAAATTTAAAATTAAATAAATTTTAATATGAGTATTAATTAATAACTGTGATAAGCAAATAAACAAAATCCACCACACACGTTACATTGTTTGTTGATTTATTTTTCTTTTCATAATTTAAGAAATCAGTTGATTATTCAGTTAGTATGTTTATTTAGGATTATTTGATTTTTAAATAATTTTTTAAAACAAGTTTGGAACATTCTGAGCAAGTTGAAAATTTTATATATTAAATATTAACGACTATTTATAGTTATTGATTTTTATTATTGCATATTCATGAGTATATACAATTATAAACTTGTATTTTACTAACAGCTTTGCAGCCAATATTTGAATATGTTGACTATTTACAATTTTTTTTTTTATTGTATATGAACAATATTTACACTATTATTTATAATTATTTACAAAAATTTACACATATTAACGTATTTCGGAAAACGTCGATATTTGAATCTGGTTTTGGTTCTGGTTCTGTTCAAGTGACATGTTCTTGCTCCGATTCTTTGTCGCGGACAACCTGGTTCCACAGCGATGGCCTTCGCACTGCAATTCGCTCCATAATTGAAACACATCAATCGATTCCAAAAAGCAAAGATGAAAACACAACAAAACAATTACAATTCAAAATAAAAAACGATTCAGACACGTATATGAAAGAATGAGAAAAATCAATTCATTCAAACAAGAGAGCAAAGAGAGAGATTGCTATATACATTTTTTGTTTAGGACCCCGATAAACATGACACCACCGAATCCTCCATTTGCGTGGTTCGGCCAACTGAAACTTGCATTTTTTTATATAGAAAGTTGTCAAATTAATTTTTAAAATTGTTAATTAAAGTATCAAAACAATAATGATAAATCTCTGTGATGAGAATATTCGTACTCTAAATATTTATTTTTTTAAAATTTGTTTAGTCAGGCATTAATACAACGTTGATTTTGTTTTTTTAAAAAACGAACAGTAATTGACGTCACTCTATTTTATATGATCCTTAAAAGAACATGTTTCCATATATTTGACGTCGCTATATAGAGCGATATCTAATCTACATTTTCTACTACCTTTAGATACGATATAACGCATCCAAATCCATCAATTCCCGCCGTCTAAAATTGGTTTGGATGCGACATATATTAGATGTAACTTGTCGCATCCAGGAGCTTCAGTTACGGATCAAAAGATGCGACTTTTGTACTTTTGGATGCGACAAAAGTCTCATCCAAAGACCTTTTTTTTATCCCGGTGACGAAAATGCTGGAACTGGACCACCGGACGATCGATTTGTGCTCTGATTTCGGCAAAAAGATGCTGAATTGTTTGCTTGAGAGAGAGAGAGAGAGAGAGAGAGAGAGAGAGAGAGAGAGATGAGATCTGCGATATATGCTAATTAATGACTAAATAAAAGCGGTATTCAAATTTCAAATTGAAAAATGGCCAAATATATAATACAAACGGTACAAAAAAAAAAAGAAGAGCAACATTAGAATGCCCAAATCATCCACAAAATGCCATGTCACTGAATTGACTATTTACAAACAATTTACAAAATGTTTGTTAATTATTTAGATATTCTTTTAGTTTTGGTGGCTTAATTTGCTAATTATTTGAAATAAAAATTCTCATGCCCTACAATTTTGATCATAATTTGTTTCTTGTTGACCTCGATAGTAAAGATAGTGTGTTTATTCTTCCATCCTTTAAAAGAGAGTAAAATACCATTTGTTTTTGAAAAAATATAATGAAAATGTAGGTTTTCTTATTATTTGATCAAGTTTTTCGATCCCTAAAATCTTATGGCTTATTCTTATGTTGAAAATTTCAAACATATATTGCGTTTATACCCTAACCTTTTTTTTATTATTATTATTTTATAATATATATCACATGTATGCTCTCAGTTTACTTTAAATAACCCCCTAGTAACTATAAAGGTAATGTTATCCTCATCAACTCGTTTATTTTTTTTTTCTTTTTTATTCATTTAGTTTTTTTAATTAATTTATTTTGCAAACGTTGCCTAGTAACTATAAGGGTAATGTTGTCCTCATGAGCAACTTGTTTATTTTTGCTAATGGTTAGATTGCAAAATTAACAAAACATGAACGACTAACTTGTAAAATCAATGTTTACTAATGTCTATTTTACGACAATAGCAGCAATAATTTATATAATTTGTTCAATCTTTGTTTCGGTTAAGTGACGTATTCACCTACCAGCAGTGGTTCACACAAGTACACCTGGACCTATTGGGATTGACTCATGTCCGTTTCTTAAATATGTTTAAAATTTTAATTTTTTAAATTAATTCAGAAACAATTCTAAATCTGTAAATGTAGCAAACAAAATTTAAAGAAACTTAAAAAAATAAATTATATTTTCATATGATCAGAAACTCAATATTTTTCCTTGATTAACAAGTGTCCGTTCAATATATTTCGTCACCTCTTATTAGAGTAGATAATTGAAAATGAATCATTTTCCCCATCCAACACCGAGGAATCTTCAAACATATCATCGGAAGAAAACTTTGAAAACGAGAAAGTAAACTCTCAATTTATCACTTAAAAATATGACCACGTACTATATCTGCATTAGTTGTACGGCTTTTACATGTAAGAAAGAAAGAGAAAGAAAAAAAAAATCTTATTTCTGTAACTCTCTCTCAAATTGTGGTAAGAAAATGAAACTAAAAAAAAAAGGGCTACTTGTGATCGTGCAAGCACGACGTACGTACAAGAGACAGACTGTTATGACTTGCTTTTTCTTACACATCTTTAATATTTGAAAGCAAGCTAGCAAGAAGACTCAATATCTCAAAATCAAATTGTTAGTATTACCGGACGTTGAAAATGCAGCAGCTAACTGCAGCCATACTGAAGGAAACATTCGTCGTGGATTCCGACGAAAGGAAAACGAATAATGAGAATAAAAAGAAGAAGAAGAAAAAGAAGCACCAACAACAAGACGGCGATGTGGCTCGGTCTCAGTGGAAGTTGATGGAGAAGGTCCAAATCGGAATAACTCACTCGGCGGGAAAGCACGCGGTGCAGTCGGACGAGCTGAGCTCGGCGGACTTCGATCCCAACCACAAGAAGGTGTGGACGCGATTCCACTCGGACGGGTTCAAGTGGAAAGACTACTGCCCCGTGGCCTTCACCTATTTCAGGCATTTGTTCGGACTCGATTCGGGGGACTACGTTCGCTCCGTCCACGCGCTCGTGCCCTCGTCTTATTCCCCGGGAAAGAGCGGAAGCTTCTTCTTCCTCACACGCGACCAACGTTTCGTCATCAAAACCCTCGACAAGTCCGACCTCAAGGTGCTTTTGAGGATGCTTCCCACTTACTACCACCACGTCTCGCGATACAAAAACTCGCTGCTCACCAACTTCTTCGGCCTTCACTGCGTCAAGCCCGTTGGAGGCCCCAAGGTTTGAATAATGATTGATTATTTTCACTTATTATTTAAGCCACAATGAAAATGCTCAAATTGGCGGAACCGGTTATGGACTAGGGGGAACATGCCCGCCTGAACTTTTAAGAATTATATAATGTTACTCTAAATTTTTATAGCATGAACTTATATGATTTTTTATACAAAAAAAAAAGTAGGTAACTAGCCATCTAAAATGTTGGAATTGCTATATAACTAACGTTTCGTAAATCTTAGGTAAATAGCCATAAAGATGACGTGACATTTTTTGTTTGCCTTTTTATTAAAATAAAAGGGTGGGGTATTCACGTTAATTTATACGTGTAAATACATGAACGTGGTTATTTACCTAAGATTTACGAAACGTTGACTATATAACAATATGAAATTGTAAATATGACTAATATTAAGACCCCTTTTTATAACTGTATTTTCAAATTTACCGCTGACTGCAATTCCTGGTTTCGCCAATGCTACTGTGTGTTCTTGTTCTTTGTATTTTATATTTGCTTTACTGTCGTCGTCGATTTATAAATGTTAATGATGTGAATCTTTTGAAAAAATGATGGTTGAAAGCAGACGCGTTTTGTGGTGATGGGCAACATATTTAGTTCAGTGTACCGCATCCACAGACGATTCGACCTTAAAGGCTCTTCTCATGGCCGAACAATTAGTGGCGAAATCGATGAAGCCACCACACTCAAAGACTTGGATCTAGATTTTGTGTTCCGGCTGGAAACCCCGTGGTTTCAACAGCTTATTTGGTAATACTCTCATTGTCACCAAATGTATTCTATTTATTATCAGCCGTATGTTTTGACTTATTGTTAGATTTTTTTTTTCATATCCACGGTAGGCAAATCGAGAGAGACTGCGAGTTCTTGGAGGCCGAGCGGATAATGGATTACAGTCTTCTAATCGGCGTTCACTTTCGCACCAAGAACTCGGACGATGGTGATACACTTGCACATTCTTCTGGGACTACTACCAAGAGGTACTATTACTACATTGCCAATTAATTCAACTAATTAGTGACGTCCCAAGAGAGAATATTCTACCAAATATTAATACAAGATGCAAGATTTGGGATGCCAGAAAAGATGAAAATCAACCGAGACTATTGTATATAGAAAGCATTGATTCGGTCTAGACTATAGATTCAGATGTATTTGTGTTTTGGAATGTCTTACATGTTGGCACGTTGTATAGAGTCAAAATACATGCAGGTAAATTGTTCATTTAAAGTCAGGTCAAGAGATATAATATATTATTTAGCAGGAGCACACTGGGGGCTAACTTGAGAGGGAAGGCTGAGAGAGTGTCAAAGTCAGTGATCAGCAACAACACGTCAGCCATATCCATGGACGGTGATGAAATCGTTGACGTAGTCCTCAACGTTGGAATAATTGACATACTCCAAGATTACGATATCACAAAGAAGGTTGAACATGCCTACAAGTCCTTGCAACTCCATCCCACTTCCATCTCTGCAGTTCACCCCAAACTCTATTCCAAAAGGTTTCAGGATTTCATTCATACTATCTTCCTCCAACAAAATTGACCTCGTTGTACATATATATGCGTGGCGGAGCCAATTTAGGACCACGAGATATTTGCTCCAACTACTGAAAAATAATTTTTTAGATTTTTTTAAACCCAAAATTGTATGATTCTTCATATATGCCTCCTTGAATAATTAGTTATTGCTTACACACTCTTTATAGAATTTAGAGTAATTTTTTAAAGCAATTTGGTACCCCTAATTGTAAATTCTGGCTGTACGTATCCTTGAATAACAAATGTATTTCTGTATTTGGAGAGAGCGGGTTATAGAATAATAGCTGTATTTAAAGGCGATGCATTACATGGTGATCTTAGTATCTTACTAAAATTGTTTGGAAATTTGGTGGCTTGAATATAAAGTAGAGAAGTACGTGAATTTCTTTGTAGAAGAGATCAGAACTTTTTATTTTGGTTTGATATAAAATTGTAGGATTACATATGTATTTATAGTACTATAAAGATAACTCTAGAAACACAATTCTAGAGATTCCTCAAGTCGAGAAATCCGAGACTATTCTAGAGAATATTAACACCTTAAGAAAAATCTAGAGACTCTAAACAGTACAAGATTTTTCTATAAACATGACCCAAAAGTACTACATGACTAAGCCCAAAATAATTAAACTCAAATTTAATAGCGCAAACTCAATTTAATTATTCAACACTCCCCCTTAAACTTAATTTTCTAATCCAAATAAAGTTTTTAACTTGACAAAGTCTTAGCGCTTGAGAGGCTTGGTGAAGATATCAGCTACTTGGTCATGGATCTTCGCGTACGTCAACTGCACCTCTTTTTTGGTAACACACTCTCTAATGTAGTGATAGTGTGTGTCAATGTGCTTACTTGGATCATGGAAGACTCGGCTATTTGCCAAAACTATTGCTGATTTGTTGTCCACGAAGATCTTAGTCGGCTCCTCTTGTGGCAAACTCAACTCCTTCAAAAAGTTTTGTAGCCAAATCGCATAACAGACACATGAAGTGGCAACTATGTACTCTGTTTCGCATGTGTAAAGAGTGACAATCGGTTGCTTCGTCGACATCCATGTGAAGGATGTATCTCCAATGTAGAACAAAAATTCACTTGTGTTTTTTCAGTCATCTATGTCTCCACCCCAGTCACTGTCAATATATTCAAGGAGTTTGTAATCATTAGAAACAGAGTAGTACTAGTCAAAGTTTGTTGTATCTTTGATATGGTGAAGAATCCTCTTTGTCGCCTTCAAATGAGTGGTTGTTGGATGCTCCATGTGTCGACTGACAATTCCGACTGCATACAAGATGTCAGGCCTCGTACACTTTAAGTATCGTAGGCTTCTAACCAAGCTCTTGGAGAGTGTTGGATCCATTTTCTCTTTCCTCGTGGTTTGACAACTTGATTCCACATTCCATTGGCGTGCTGACTGGGTTTGAGTCATCCATCTTGAACTTCTTGAGCACCTCTTTGGCATAGCCTTCTTGACTGATTAGGATTATGTTGCCTTCTTGTTTCACTTAAATAACGAGGTAGTAAGACATGAATCCAATGTTAGTCATTTCAAACTCATTCGTTATCTCTTTCTTGAATTCTTCGAACAGGCTTGGATTGCTCTCTGCGAAGATCAAGACGTCTACATACAAGCATACAATCAATATATCATTATCTTGAATTTTGATATAGAGTGCATATACATATGGACACTTGATGAAGTATATTCCTTTGAAGTACTTATCAATTCGAGCATTCCAAGCTCTTAGTACTTGTTTCAATCCATAGAGCGCCTTATTTAACCTCAAGACTCTTTCTTCTTCTCCCTTGATTTCATAGCATTGTGGTTTCTCAATGTAGACTTCTTCATCAAGGATCCCATTTAGGAATGCCGATTTGACATCCATTTGATGTATCATCCATTTTTTTGAGTTGCTAACGATATGATTAGTCTAACAGTTTCTAGCCGATCAACCGAAGAAAATACCTCGTCATAGTCGATGCCGGCTCTTTGTTTGTAGCCTTTTGCCACCAATCTCGCCGTGTACCTTTCAAAGTCTCATTTGGAGTTATTCTTTGCCTTGTAGACTCACTTCACACCGATCGCCTTATGTCCTCATGGAAGTGAAGCTCACTCTCATGTATCATTCTTCTTTATCGTCTTGATCTCTTCATCCATGGCATTTCTCCAAGTCTTCTTTTTCCAAAGCTTCTTGAAAGTTCATAGGCTCGCGGTTTGCAAATAAACAAAAAATAGTAAGATTGTCTTGATTTTCGGTTACCTCGTAAATCTTTTGCAGAATTCTAAAGTGTGGAGCCCTTTCACCTGAGAACTCAGAGTTGGTGAAGTCAGTAGGGTAGCCAAATCTTCTCTAGGTTGCTCTGGTTGTTCCACATCATCTTCTTCAAATTATGGAAAGAAGTTAAAGTCTTCATTGCTCGATCTCCAATCCAATTCTCCTTCTTCGTCGAAGATGACAGTACGACTGATAATTGTCTTTCCTGTATCTGAACTGTAGAGCTTGTAGCCTTTGGAGTTTATTTCGTAGCCAATAAAGATGTACTTCCCACTTTTTTCATCTAGTTTGCTTCGCTTCTCGTCTGATACATGAGTGTGAGCTATACTTCCAAAAAATCTTAGATGAGAAACTTCGGGTGTCATTCCACTCCACGCTTCATGTGGTCTTAGAAGACACCTACATAGACCACTATGAGGCAAGTGCTCACCAACGGAGGAGCCGGTTGCAAGGTCTTGAGGGCACGATGTTGTCGTTAATGACATGCAAGGCGAGCAAGAGGCTTTAGATGAAACCCCGCAAGTACTCAAGGGTCTAGATCATGATCACAAGAAATCTGATGACTACCACAAGGGCGATGAGGATGCACCCAATCTGAGAATCCATGACATCAAACCCATCAATTATGTAAAGCCAAGAAGTCTTCATTGTCCAGGCTCATCAACGAAAATAAATACCAAGCATGAATTCATACAAATGGAAGACCTAGGAAAAAGCACTATGTCGTCGTCCCATAGGTTATATCTGGAGCAAGGAAGAGGAAAGGATGAAGCAAAAACAAAAAGCGACGTACAAAGGTTTGCCAACTCCATGTACAAGAATAATGCAAGATCGGTGTTCGAGAGGGTTGAGAACCATTAACTTTACACATTTACCAACTTTCTTGAGTTTATCGTCTGCAAAATTATTTATATGACTTTATTCCTTTGTCGTCACCAATGCGTAAGGACATCCCGAAAATAATGTAAAGGAGATGATAGCGAGTTCTATGATAATTTTGACCAAGCTATTTATCATAATATCCGTATATCCGTATGATAGCGTATGATTACATGCACATGGACAGATGAATTTCCTTGTGATATATGTATATATATATATAGAGAGAGGGAGAGAGAGAGAGAGAGAAAGAGAGAGAGAGAGAGAGAGAGAGAGTGAGTGTGTGTGTACTATGATAAGCAGCTTGGTAAAAAAAAATCATCATAGTACTAGTTAACATACGTTATCATCTTTACATTATTATCTTCTTGTAGGCAACAAATCCTAGCAGGCAATTTCTGCACGATTTGAATTTTCTTTTAAAGAGCTGTCTTATATGGATAGTTGTGGTAGTGATTCGGAGAAAAGCCTCTAGTCTAATTGTCATAATCCTGAAAAGTGGAGAGATGTTGCCATTTTTTCACGAATAGAGCCACATGTGAAGTTAGATCAATAGATTTTACATAACGGGTTACTAAACTACTCTGAACAAATAAAGAACAACAATTGAAAGTAATTCTTTGAGCTTGTTGTTCATGAAGCAATCTTCAAAGTAGTGATGCAAGTTCAAGAATAAGTTGGCGTGTGACTAAAACAATTGCTAACCTAAACTAAAATCCTACACAATCTTTTTTAAGGATAACTACGAAATCTTACGCAAATCTTTTCCATGTAGATAGCTACGAAACTAAATTCAATCGTATCTCTCCAAAAATCTCAAAACTAAAAATATAATATTTTTAGTTCAATTAGTGCGAGAATGATATGTGACTTAAGTCACCTGGATGTCTTAGACAAGTATTTGCATAAAGTCTTAAACAAATTATAATGTTATGCCAAATTAAAACTATGCCAACTCAACGATATCAAAAGCCAAACTATGATTGGATGAGTGAGCCGTTTCGCCACACCTACATAAATTGACTACTTTATATAATACAAAATTTATAAAATTACAATTGACGATTATCGTCCCTGGAAGGGTCCTATGTTTATAATAAGAGCATAGACTTCTTCGAGTCTCATTTACGATCATCTAGGGGATTTTTCATTGAGTCGGCCAGCATCCAACATATGGTTTGACTCAGAATAAATGGATAGTTGTCTGAACCCATATGTAAGAACATTTCGCCTCCACCGGGGCTGGATGAGATAATGACACGCTTAACAAAGGCTTTTGGCAAACACAACTTCCACGACGTCAATAAATTTTCTCGAGGTACGCCTCTACACACCACCGCAAAGAGTCATCGTCTATACTGGCCAACCAATGTGACACCTGCGTCAGTATCACAACTTTGGACATGTAGGGGATAATAGCGGGCCTGAAGTAAAGGCGAGAGCACCAGTCATTACGACGCATAAGAGGATCACTATTTCATTAAATTTTTTTATGTACTTTTCCTTCTTTTTCTGTGTGAAGAAAAACATTGTCTGTTGGACTGACCGTTACTAACACAAGGAGCATTGATAAATTATAAAAGTGCATAATTTTTTCCCCTTAGATTATGAAATCCGAAACTAGTAAAGAAATTTAATTTGATTTTATCTTTCCGGAGTTTTTCCTTTTCCTTGGTCATAGTTAATAACCTTATTATACTTTAACATTGACCTTTTTCTTAACTTTAAATTATATATTAATCTTTTATTTATATACTTTTTCGGTTTTTTTTTTGTTGTTGACGTAACCAAGTACTTTTATTTTTTGTGATAAGAAGAAATTACTTGTACAGAAAATGACAACATAACGGAAAAAGAAGAAAAACGGATAATAAATAATTGAAAATACAATAAAATCCTACATAAGTAAATATAAAGAAATCTTGAGTATTAATTAATTTAGTAAATCTCATTCATCTTAGAATCCAAAAAAAAAAAAATTCAGAATCTAAAATTTTGAGAATATGTTAACATTGTATTTATGTGTAATCTGAATAAGAAATGAATATTGTAACAAAAAGAGGAAAAAAAAAAAACTCCTTAAAGGTATTAGAAAGACCCTTTAATTTCTTTAATTCCGAAGAGTGGAGTGATTGGTATATTCAAAGGCCAAGTCTTTTATAAATCTGTATTCACTGTTCACAAAAAAAAAAAAAAACCTTCCGAAAATCTGAATCCGGAAAATAATTATTTTTCTCTCTTTCCAAACCCACTCAAAACAAAAACAAAAATCCTACTTCCGCCGTCTCTATCATGGATGAGGAAAACAATTCGGCCGAGGCAGTCATTGCCATTAACATAGACGAGCCCTGAGGAAAACAAGTACTCCACGATGACTCTCTCTGAGCCGCTTGTTGCAAAGAAAGAGAAGGAAGCCAGGCCGGCCTAGGAAGTACCTTGGAGATGGCATTGACATGCCTTCACCACTAACCTCGGCCGTGAGCAGCTTTGTCAATAAGAAGAGGGGTAGAGGGAGGCCTAAGGGTAGCGACCAAAAACCCGTTTTCATGGAATCCCTTGGTAATGTTATATTTCTTTTTTATTATTTCTGTATTTTGAGACATGCATGTAGACCTCAGTTATATGCATCGTTTTAATTCATCGATAAATTACGCAAACAATGTAGCTTTCATGCACATTTTTTTTACTAATTTATTCTTACATCACGTATATAATGTATGACTATAGTAAACATTAAGCGCAGATTACAAAGAAACCATTTGAATTTCAATAACAAAGAGACTTTTTCAAAAGTTGGGGACTAAACTTATGCATCTCACAAGAGGAGACCTCACAGTAAATAGGTAGTTTCACCCATTCTAGGTCCTTGGAGGTTGAAGGTTTCGCTTTTGAAGAGTCGATTTACATTTCAATAATAATAAATAAATAAAAAAAATTAACATTATATTTGGCACTCACGCCGGCTTAATTAGTTAATGTTTCTCCATAAATAAATTTAAGTTTGTTACCTAATATATATTTTATGAAATATACTTGGCGTTTCTCGGGTTATTGACAGCCTTCAAAACCGTTTACATATATAATAAGGCCGGAAAAAAAGGAATGTGAAGTTTGTTACCTTTAACATGGACTAACATTTCATTAAAAACAATACATTTTGTACCTTGTATTAAATTTTCCAGGGCATACATATTTTCCATAAATTTATGGCATTGATATCTCCGTCTTAGCAATGTTTATTTTTTGTTTCATTATTCTTCTTGAACTTAGTTATAGTCATAGACATTGTAGTTCTTATAAAAATAAAAAAAAAATAAAAAATTATTGATGTGCATTCAAATTTTCCGTCCCTGGTCGCATCTTCTCATCACTTGTATATTGTCAATTTAAGCTAAATTAATTTTTTTTTCTCCTCTACAATATTTTAATATTTCCCTCAAAATTTATTTTAATATGAGATTCGATTTTTTTTCTGTTGTTCTTTAATATTTTTTATAAATCCCTCAAAAATTTATTTTATTATGAGATTCGATTTTTTCTGGTGTTCCTTGAAGGATAATATTGAGTTTATGGGTATTTAACTTTTCATTGAGCTTATACCCTTTACTACGATGGTTTAGGCATATGTTATCGGAATTTTTCGATATCGGGGTTCATATATATATATATATATATATATATATATATATATATATATATATATATATATATAAAGCTGAATTTTCGGTTAAAGAAAAAATTTTAATTGAATTTTCGGTAAAAATTAACAGTACGGTTAATATTAACCGAATAAAAAACTATTAACCTAGATTAATTGATATTGTTAAAAAACAATAAAAAAAACAATTACCCACTATTTACAATTTCGGTTAAAACGATTAATTGCAATTAATTGCACTATTTACAATTTCGGTTAACAATTAATTTTAACCGTATATTTCGGTTAATGGTTAATTGAAGTTAACCGAAAATTCAGCTTTATATATATATATATATATATATATATATATGTATATATATACATACATATATACATGTGTATGTATATGTTGGTACATGTGTTGTTGGCTTATTTTTTACTAAAAGTTTGTTTAGCAAGATGTCTGATAATATGTTTCGGGATAAGTTGAGACATCTTTGTCGCTGTATCCATAATTGTATTTTTGGCAAGTTTCATGAAATGCCAGAATATTTTGCGGAATACTTTCTACATTGGTTCTCTTTGCGTGTATGAGTAAGGAAACCCTAGATTGTCTTCCACAGTTGTTGTCTACTATGAAAGCCGTGCGCTTCTCTCTTAGTAGCTTTTGAGACATTCATTCACACTTTTAATGTTTCTAGATGTGCAAGATCGATGGACTGGAAATCTGAATGTGTGAGTTTGTAGTGTAATTCTCGAAACACATCTTTTGATCCATTGCGTGTGAGAGAATTGTTCTGGGTTCTATAATTGCGTGGTTGCTTGTTCACGTGCGTTGATATTGAGATCCACCGTACACACGGGAGGGTGTTTGAAAGTGGAAGTGAGGGGAGCTCAGATTCAAGGGAAGCCTGAGTTGAAATTTACGAGTAGTATTAAGAAAAAGTCATTGATGTAGGGATTATTCATATAAGTCCATTGTTATAGTGTTTACTACTTTTCATATAGTGAATTCTCTTTTCACTGCGCACACTACCCTTCAGAGCAAGTGACGTTGCACCGAACTAGGTTATCACATCTTGTGTCATTTTATTTGTGCACTATTTATTTGTTTATCCGTCATTTGCATTAGAATGAATTGTCACATACATTGATTCTATATTCTGTGTGTGACATCTTGTCTCTGACTAAACAGAATTTCAATATATATATATATAAGAGAGAGAGAGAGAGAGAGAGAGAGAGAGAGAGAGAGAGAGAGAGTAATAATAAGGGAGCCCGAGCAAAATATCAAAGTCAAACGTTGTAATTGTCAAAATAGCCAATGTTTGGTTTATTTTTAATGTGTAGCCAATATACCACATTAACAGTAAAAAAAATACAAATTTGCCCTTCATTTAAATAATATCAAATCAAAATATTTGAAAGATTCCCACGCCCAAAAAAGAAAGAAATGAAATTGGAATCGCGTGAATAAATGCCAACTAAAACAGATCCACCGTGATAAATGCATATCTAACAAATCCACCGTGATAAATGCTTATCTTTTAAACACGCAACCAAACCTACACCGCACGAGAAAAAATTCAAAAACAAAGTCAATTAACAGCAATTAACAGATATTAACGTTAATTAGCAGGATTGAAATCGTTAAAAAACCTACATAACAGCACTTAACAGATATTAACGTTAATTAACAGGATTGAAATCGTTCCATACATGAATCAATGAGTGAAAAATCTTCAATCAAAACTCTAATTTAACATCTAATTTACGTTGCAATCAAATTAAATAGGCAGAAAAAATTATTGTCTGCGATTTACTGATACAAACAGATTAAATACAAAGGACCAACACCAGATCGTCAACAACAATTAACAAGAATTAACAGAAATTAACATGATTGAAAACAAGATCTTTAATTCCTGTACAAATATCAAACATAAAAACATATAACAAAACCTATAAATCGTTCAATACCTTATTCAATGAGTGAAAAGTCGTCACTCAAAGATCTTGTAAGGGACAGTTCTTCATTCGTAATTGTTGAAACAGACAAATTTTCTATCGACATTTCTTAGGGATGGTTTTTTCGGTGGAACAAATGAAAATCGAGGTCAGATTTAAAGGTGTTTATTGATGAATAAGACTCTTCAGATAAGAACCTAAATCTGTATTGAACGTGTATATTTTCTATGATTAAACGTGGAAATTCTGTTAAACAAGCATTAAAAGTAGATCATTGATTGACTTTTTCATTTTGATTCTTTCTGTTTATATAAAACCAACGTTAAAAAAAAATAAGGGCAGTTTAGGTAGAAAAACACGTCTGATTTGCCAGCTCACCCATATTGGCTATTCTGCAAAAGTTTCTCAAAGGTTGACTATTTTGCAATCTAAACGTTTGGACATGGCTAGTTCGTCTAATTTTTTTAATAATAAATTGTTTCATTTTCTTACTCATTAGTAAAAAGAAATTGAGAATTGCACTAACTAAATATGGTATTTATGTTAAACATGTTTCCCTTTTGAAATCGACATTTTTCATATTTCCAAGAAAACATTCTTAGCACATCCGTTTTTACATCATCGGAATTATTTCTCTATATTTTGGTTTGATCAGTCGTACTTAATAATAGCATTTTATTGATTATTCATAATTTTATGAACATTAGTTTGATTTTTTGTTGCAGTCGTTTCATTATATTCCTATTAGTTAAAGCACAATTTTTTTAAATATATTTAAACTGCCTATATGTATAATTTAGCAAAATTTCTTGTATATATAAAAAATTAAACCGAATTCTCTTTTACAAATTCTGCATATAGCTTTTATGTTTTGATGCATATATTATATATCCGAATCAACTTTGTAGTTTCCGTGTCTTCGGTTTTGGATCATTTATGTTAGCCAACTTTAATCCACCAAGGTATTTATTTGAATGGTTTTTTTAAAGATAAGGGTATTTGTTTGATTGATTATACTAAATAAGCACGAAATTATGAAAATGTAAATAACGACTATTATAGAAGTCAGGTAGCTATAATAGCATAATTATTGCTTTAGAGCGTGTAAAATTCATTTATCATAAACTCTTGAAGAATAATACGTCCATAATTTATTATTCTTTGACATAGTAATTAAGTTACCATATAATTCTCATTTGTTAGACAAATAGTCAATATTATCTTTCTTCGCTAACAAAAAATGACATGCTTATTTATTTTTGTATGTTGGCCCAACCTAGAAAGCGTTACAAAGTTCATATGTGAAGTCGTTTTGCTTTCTTGGAGATGTATAATGAATGACTATTTCCCTTGTTTGTAATATATGCAATGATATTAATTCATTTGATACCACAATTTCCATACTTCGTAATTTGTTCTTGAAGGTGGTATAGGACTCGATACAACTGGAGGCTTCACTGCCCATGTCTTAGGTGTACTCTCTGGAGAGGTATATGAAATGTATTTCTGACAATTTTATATATTAGTGTGTTAAGTTTTACATAACTTCTATAAATTATCAATGAAATCGAATTTCTAGTGTATGCCCGTTTTAGATTATTAAATTGTGCGAAGAATATCTTATATGCAATAGCGTCTTTTGATTTTGTCAATGAAATACAAATTACCTTTTTTTTTTGCTTGGAAGAAGAAACTACAAATATGTTGATGCTTATCCCAAATGTTCTAGATTACATGTCTTAAATTTTTTTTTTTTCCCGTCAATTATAAGTCAAATATTTTGTTTGTAATTGTCATTTTTTTTAAGATACAGAGGTTATTGTCATAATTTTGTGATGCAAATAAAAATATCATAAACTTTCAATTTACAGTCAACATATGGTTTATGTAATAATTTTATTATAGGATGTTATTGGTAAGATAATGTCGGTGGCTCATAGCGGTCCTCGGTCAGTTTGTATCCTCTCCGCACAAGGAAGCGTTTCAACAGCGGTTATTCGCCAACCCTATGGCGTATTTTACAAATACGAGGTGACTTTCTTACCTAAATTAATTAGGTGCTAAAATAAATTAAAGAAAAAAGTGAAAGTTTTTCAAACAAATTAACTTCACATTGATGTAAAATATTAGGTTATTACGAGAAAAGCATTTGTAATGCTGAGCAATAACTAGGAAGCATGAAAACTGAATAACGATATTGAGCAATAGTTAATGTACTAATATATATGATGAAAATCTCAAAAAAAAAAAATTGTATACTAAATAGTATTTTTTTTTCAGGGACGGTTCTGAATAATTAGTCTGACTGGAGCCTATTTAGCCAAGGCCGGATCTCAAGTGAAGACCGGTAAACTGAGTGTATCATTGTGCATGCCCGATAGCATTATCTTTGGCGGGCCGTCTGTGGCTTCACTCGTCGCCGATGATGATGTCCAAGTATGATCTCTTACTCTTATATCCAAATATAAAAATATTTCTAATTACACCAAGCCCTCCTTTTTAGCTATATTTTTCACTTATACATTTATGTCACACTTGTCTTATATTTAAGTCGTATCGCTAAAATAAATTGGATAATTTTTTCGGGGACTTTGCGATATTGTTGTTGGTTTAATTATTATAAAGGTATTTCTCTTATTTTCTAGTTTCTAAAAAACGGATCATCATGTTCAAATGTTTTCATAAAACAACTTAATAATGAAGTAACCAACTAATTAACTGATATATATATATATATATATATATATATATATATATATATATATATATATATATATAGTTCACACATTAAAATTGGGACAAATAAATTAAGATTTATTTTATTTAATTATTTCAGGTGGTCATGGGGAGTTTCAAGCAAGGCATGATAAGCAAGGGCGAGGAGAGTAATGAGGACGAAACCGAAGAGGCAATGATCGGGTCATACGACTTGGCTGGAGCCGAGGTTGTGATGGTTCCAAATGTGGGACCCACTAAGATCATTTACGACGCGGTCCCTATTTCATTTTGCCCTCCCTCAACTGCGCTTTTTTTCACTGACAATCACCAAGACGGCACTGCTGACAAAATTGACGACGACATTAATAATGGTGATCTCTCTTTTCTTTCACGTTTGTGTTTGCATGCATGGGTAAAATGTTGTTAGAAAATTAAAATTTTATTAAATAAGGCTAATTATAAACCGCAAAAGTGTAGCAAACTATAAATAACTAAATAATTTTTACATTGGCCAAGGTCGGCTTGAGGAGATTAAAGCTCTTACCGGCCAAGCTCAAACAGATTCCAAAAAAACGTGGCTCATTTGTTTACTCCTTAAGCAATTTTTTTTTCTTCCTTAAAAGATATATTTGAAAGAATCTATAACCCTTATATAACCATTTGAAAATAAAAATTTGATTAAACATGATCTTAAGTAGTTATTTTCCGTATCAAGTACGTAGTTGAGTATTATTTTACGTGAAAAAGATTTTATTTTACAGCTGCTAGCTGACTGAAGAAGTGGAGGCGAATCTGATCCGGTAGTTGACCCAGCTGAATTTTTCTTCCTTGTTGTTTCCTTTTCTATTTCTTTTTCTTTCTGAATTTTGTTCAAGCGAAAGACACAAATTTGCCGTCTTCAAGAAACTATTTAGTTCACATTTATTTCATGAGATAGAATGTTGAATGTTTGGGTACTACAATTAAGTCTAACGTACTGGCATTCTTATCGACATTAATCACAACATTAAACTATTATATAGTTGAGACTTCACTTAAACTAATAAATAGACAATACTAAACATTAATCCCAAATATAGTTTTACTTGCAGATAAATATATAATTAACTGGCCACTTGAGAAAAACTTGATCATCAAATAGCCAAGGTTTGCTCAAGTATATGGACTAGCCAAATTCTTTTTTTTTTTTAAATTCCTTTAGTACCCTTATCGTGGAAATAAAAATATTGAAATGCAATTGTTTCCTTTTTGGGTTCTGTAGCTAAGAAGCCATACATGACTAGAATAATTAGAACACTTGCCAGTTTAACAGCCATAAAAAAAAAAAAAAAAAAAAAAAAAAAAAAAAAAAAAAAAAAAAAATCCTTTTTTTTTTAAGGATGTTGTTGTATGAAACAGTTTAAACTTGT
Organism: Urtica dioica subsp. dioica; assembly: GCF_054948205.1. Classification (NCBI taxonomy): domain Eukaryota; kingdom Viridiplantae; phylum Streptophyta; class Magnoliopsida; order Rosales; family Urticaceae; genus Urtica; species Urtica dioica. Next base: position 57 of record NW_028297236.1, on the reverse strand, counting down.
GCTTTAGCAAAATAGCAAAGAGCAACTTTGGTTGTCTTCCACATCAACAAGGCACCC
>NW_028297235.1:0-25000 GCF_054948205.1 Urtica dioica subsp. dioica | reverse complement strand
AAAAGCAGCATTCCCCAAATCCTTCATTTGAAATTGCTTTGCCAGCCACTCCTTTATGTCAGACATTACTTTAATATCGCTTCCTATAAGGAGGATATCGTCTACATAAAGGACTAAGAAAACAACTACTTTCTTCGAGTACTTGTAAACACAAGGCTCAGAAAGGTTTTGTTCGAAACCATAGGTCTTGATCACCTCATCAGACCTTTGGTTCCAGGATCTAGACGCTTGCTTGAGTCCATAAATGGACTTCAATAATTTGTAAACCTTGTGCTCTTGACCATTTTCTATGAATCCGTCTGGTTGAGCCATATAGATTTCTTCTTCCAGATAGCCATTCAAGAATGCCGTCTTTACGTCCATTTGCCAAATCTCATAATCGTAATGAGTGGCAATGGCCAGAAGAATTCTGATGGATTTAAACATGGCTACAGGAGAGAAGGTTTCGTCGTAGTCGATTCCTTCTCTTTGGGTAAAACCCTTAGCCACAAGTCTAGCCTTAAAGGTTTCGACTTGTCCATCAGCTCCTTTCTTCCTCTTATAGATTCACTTGCACCCAATCGGTCTAATTTGTTCGGGTGCATCTACAAGAGTCCAGACTGAGTTCGAGTGCATAGACTCTATCTATAGATTCATGGCTTCTAGCCATTTTTCCTTGTCCAAGTCGACCATGGCGTCATTAAATGACACGGGGTCATCGTCGTTCGCATCCAAGGCAACGACGTTTGCTTCAAAACCAAGATATCGGTTGGGCTCTCTAGAGACCCTCCCACTACGACGAGGCAGTGTAGCACTTGGACCAACGTTTGTGTTTTCTTCTTCATCTCCCACTCTCACAACAATTGTAGGTGGAGATGGATTCCCTTGGACGTTAGTCTTCGGGGTTGGTCTAACAGTTTCCTAGAGTATAATTTTACTTCGAGGTTTATGACTTTTTACATAATCATCTTCAAGAAAAGTAGCATGAGTTGAAACGAATGTTTTCCTATCAATAGGATCATAAAATATACCACTTTTTGTCCCTTCTGGATAACCAACAAAGAAACAAACGTTTGTTCTTGGTTCCAGCTTGCTCGATTTCTTTTTCAAGGCATGAGCGGGACAACCCCAAATACGGAAGTGACGCAAACCTTCAGGTGCTCCATTCCATAGTACTTTGGGTGTTTCGGATACAGATTTTGAAGAAACTTGATTTAAGATATACGTGGCAGTCTTCAATGCATAACCCCAGAAAGATGTTGAAAGTGAAGAGTAGCTAATCATGGATCTTACCATGTCTAATAAAGTTCTATTTCTCCTTTCAGCAACCCCATTTTGTTGAGGGTTACCATGAGCCGATAATTGCGACTCAATCCCATGCTCAAGCAAGTAATCGGTGAACTCAGTGTCTAAGAACTCGCCTCCCCGATCCGATCGAAAGGTCTTAATAGTCTTACCCAATTGGTTTTCAACACAAGCACGGAATTCTTTGAACTTACTAAAAGTTTCAGATTTTCGTTGCATTAGGTAAATGAAACCATATCTAGAATAGTCGTCAGTAAATGTGACGAAGTATTCATAACCGCCTCTCGCAGCTTTACTCATTGGTCCACATACGTCAGAGTGAACAAGTTGCAGAGGTTCGGTGGCTCTTAATCCTTTTCCAGCAAAAGATCGCTTGGTCATTTTTCCTTCAATACAGGATTCACAAACAGGCAGAGTTCCCACTTGAAAGTGTTTCAACGGCCCAAGCCTTGAAAGCCTCTCTAGCCTCTTTATATTTATATGACCAAGTCTTAAGTGCCATAAATAGGTTTGTTCATCACTAGACAGTTTAATTTTCTTATTAGATGTGGGTTTAGCTACTTTAAACATTTCAGCATTAAATGAACATTTATTTTCAGGAGTTAATACATATAAACCATTATATAATAAGGCATCACATATTAATCTTCCATCTAAAGAAACACTCATAGTTTTCTCATTCACAGATAAAGAAAATTTTTGTTTAAGTAATTCAGAAACTGAAATTAGGTTTCTACAGAACCCAGGAATAAAATAAACTGAATCTAATATCAAATATTTATTTCCAAATCGGAGTCGAACTATTCCTAAAGCTTTAGCCGTGACGGACTCTCCGTTCCCCACTCTAAGCTGTAGTTCGTCTCCTTTCAGTTCCTCCCACGAGTCAAACACATGTAAGGTTGTACAAACATGATTAGTTGTCCCCGAATCAATTATCCAGGACGAGAGAGAATCTCCAGCATATAATGCTTCTAATACATGTAAGTGAGTGAACGGTACATTACCTTCACATGACTCAGGGCTGATGTCATCATCATTAGGAATCACTATAAGTGATGGCCTTTCCATTACGAGAACATTCTCTAATGGTAAATCTTCTGGTGAAGGTGAACAAGGCTGTGGTGCCAAACTCGGTTGCACCTGATGGTAAGCATACTCTATCAAACCATCACGCCAAGAAAGAAGTTCGCTTTGAAACTTCGCCATCTTATAATCCGGGCCAAAACCACGAAAGTAAATGACAAAGTCGGCGTATTCCTCGGCGAGTGAATTCAGAATGATTTCAACCCGAGTTGCTTCATCAATCTTTGTGCCCCGAAAGGCGGCTAGATTCATCCAATCCGTCATGTTTCTCATATAGAGAACTACGCATTCACCAGACTTCATTTTGTTATCCATAATATACTTCAAGAGATCATAATTCGAAGTCATGCTGAAATTAATAAAATACAAGTACATAAATTACTATTGAAAAGAAAAACATTCATCATATAAATTTAGGAAATAAAAAACATAATGCATAAGCACGGGAAAAAATACTAAAGATTTAAAAGACCCAGTTTTTTATATTCCAAGGTAATTCGACTAATAGTCACAGTCCGTTTCACTCTGGTGACGTAACAGAGTGCACCTAGTGAAAATGAGAACCATCTCAGATTAGTGAACAATCACAGTACATGTACTTTCATAACTATGCTCACTAACTACCATTTTAATAGGAATCATTGGCCACATGAGCAACCACCGGTTGGTTCATGCATGAGTCGACCCAACATTTCAGTGAAAGAAATCTAGCCCATACGCACTAACGTAACTAGTACACGCAGAGATCAACCCTCCCACCTATCGTCAGAGACACAACCTTGGTATTGGAATCAGAAAAGCCCTTCCGAATGGAACTGACCACCATGTTTAGAAAACCGCCGGTCACGAGGGGATCTTTCATCCTCACGGTGTTGTGTCAATGTTGGAGGCCTAAGACTCAATATACTTTTAGTATTTTAATTTCCTAGCATTAACTTTAATCTAGGTGATACACTCGAGTTTACTAAATCATATTAAAAGCTCGAGTGATTCTAAGCTACCCTTAAAAACAATGAGTTTCGATATAGCTTAGTCATTAGGAAATTTGTTATCCTAATAGTATTCCTTCACGGAAAAGCTCCCAGTAGAGAAGGTGAGACACTAGGTCTTCTTAAGTACCTCTCAGCTTAGCCTCTTATCGGCTTGGTGACAAAGCTCTCCGATCCGTTCAACTCATTCATTAATTAACTATCCTAATCCAATTAGACAATTTTAATGAATGAAAGCCCATGACAACCATAAACATACGATACATGATCTAAGTTATAGCATACAAGCATGGCAAAGCAATTAAATAAACAAGCATAACAAGCATGGTTTGATTCGTGTTGATCGTATCCTAATTGACTCTTATAAAGTAAATCAAGATGAGCCCAATCATATTGGCCCATGGATTCAATTGGGCCAATTCTTATGTCCCTTAGAAAAATAAATCAATATCAAATTATTTAATTTTTCTAATTTTTATCGAAAAAATTAATTAAGTAAGGGCCCATTCCAATGTCCCATTTAAAATAAATCGATATCATAATCATTTATTTTGTAATGTTTTAAATAAAAATCATTAGGGCTCAGCCCATACAATTAATCAAATAAAACATTTAAAAACTTAATTTTTTTTTCGGTAATTTTTTTTAATGAGTGGGCCCGTGGGCCCACTAGGGTTTCCGGGCTGAGGCCCGGACGAATCCTCTAATCTTGACCAAGGTCAAGATTAGACTTGAGGCTGCACCGGACCGCCGCCGCCACGAGGGCGCGGCCCTGCAAGAAGAGGATGGCCGAAACTTGTCACAAAATTTTGTGACAAGTTTTCTTGTGGCGTAGTCGTTGAGGCTTTCTTCGTCCGTCATGCTTCTTCGTTGTCTGTCCATCTCATCTCTCGCTGATTGTCATGATCAAGAACGTCGCTCGTCGGCTTACAACAATAATAATAACAACAATAGATTTACAAAAAATCATATACCCTTTGAATTTCGGGTGTACAAAAATCTAGAAAAGCGAGAATAAAAAATTCTACAATCAACCACAAATCACAATTCACATAATCATATATTGAATTGCATGAACTTCATATCAAAATATAAATTCATTCAAACCATATTAAATTTAATCACATGAGCAAATCAATTAATTAAGTAAATCGACTAGCTCTGATACCACTTGTCGGGGATGATTCCCCCATATAACCATATAAATGCGGAAAAGTAATTAATTACGCTAATCATGAGCTAATTAATTCATTGATTATATGACAAGATCTAGATTCACGTTAATTAAATTTTATTCGAGAGCATATATGTCAAGCAACCGAAATAAGAGTAAACGAGTACTTACATTGATTTTCGATTCACGAACTGAAAGCTTTCACAATCCGTCTTTGTCTTGAACGTCTCATCTTCGAACTATTTCTCTTATAAGGTGGTATTTTCGTTCTATATGCTTTCCTCTCTTATGGCTGCGAGGTTCCTTCGAGTTTGCGATGGCTCCAGTGTTATCACAGTGGAGTTGCACAGGCTCGTTCATTTTAGGAACTACCTCCAGTTCGGCTAAGAAATTCTTAAGCCAAACAGCCTCTTTGGCTGCCTCGGAAGCTGCAATATATTCAGCTTCCATAGTAGAGTCTGCGATACTAGATTGCTTAATGCTTCTCCAGACAATCGCTCCTCCATTGAGAGTGAACACTGATCCAGACGTTGACTTCAACATGTCACGGTCTGCCTGAAAATCAGAGTCAGTGTATCCTTGTATCACCAAGTCATTACTTGTGTATACAAGCATCATGTCTCTAGTTCTCTTAAGATATTTTAGGATATGCTTAACAGCTATCCAATGTTCTTGACCAGGGTTTGACTGGTATCTACTAACAACTCCTACTGCATAGCGTATGTCGGCTCTAGTACACAATATGGAATACATTAGACTCCCAACTGCTGAGGCATATGGAACTCGACTCATATCCTCCACTTCTTGCGGTGTACATCAGACTCCCAACTGCTGAGGCATAACTCTTTCAATTCAAATAGATAATAAATGTCAAACTTTATTTTATTAATAATTTCAACGAGAATTTACATAAATATCTTCTCGTGAGCAAGAATTCCTAACAGCAACCACGTTGAGCAATCTCAATATTCTTGTGAAAACTGATGTGCCTCGTCATCATGACACCTCAGCACAAGGATTTGCCTCTCGAACTGAAGTTAGTTAGGCTATTACAATGTATCTAGACCTCTTTGTAACCAGAGCAGTGTGTATATAAACACTAGCCTGGATAGTGTGTGTGGACTAATTCATTGTTGTATTGAGAGAGAAAGAATCCGAGTGAGAGTGTTAGAGATTGAGAAAGAGGGCTTGATCTCTGGGAAATACTTGAGTGAAACCTGTTGTGAGACGTGTTCAAGGGTGCTGGGTTTGTAACTTTGAAGGTCGAGATCAAGGGTTTGATCGGATTGCTTTGTAACTCGCTTAAAGATAGTGGATCATTGAAATAGGACTCTCTCGAGGCCTGATTGGATTAGGATTCGATTTGAATCTGAACCAGGATAAAAATCAGCGTGTCTTTCTCTTGTTCTTCCTCTATTTCTTTCAGTTTCTGTTCTTCGCGCTTAATTTTGCTGATAACTTCCTGTGCAAGTTATTTCTGGTTTTTGGTTTTGATCTGCGTTTCTTGTTGAAAGTCTGTAGAATTGTGTTTTTCTTCGTTCAACTCTTAACAAATTGGTATCAGAGCCATTTGTCTTTAATTAGTACAGGTGTTCGATCGAGTTTCTTTTTTCCATCACTTTCAACCTAATTGAAGTTCATCCCCAAATTTCCTTAATCCCTGATCAAGATCCAAGGCGATGGCGAATTTCAAGTCAGAGATCGAAAAGTTTGACGGAAAGAATGACTTCAACCTATGGCGCATCAAAATGGAGGCTCATCTCGGAAACCTAGGGCTCGATGAAGCTCTGAAAGGCGAATCGAAGATGTCAACAGAACTCACCCCATAAAGAAAGTCAGAGATCCTAAAGAAGGCAAAGAACGCAATCATCTTGAGTCTTAGCGATCAAATCCTGAGAAAGTTGGTGAAAGAAAAGTCTGCAGCTGGAATGTGGCTCAAGTTAGAGGCACTGTACATGACGAAGTCTTTACCAACAAGGATTCACCTGAAGCAGAAGTTCTACAGTTTCAAGATGGATGATCAGAAATCTATTGATGACAACATAGATGACTTTACAAAGCTCATCAATGATCTGGATAATCTCGATGTTGAGATTGATGATGAAGACCAGGCTATATTCTTTATAAACTCTCTTCCTAAGCCTTATGAACAGATGTGTGATACTTTGAAATATGGCAGAGAAACACTAACCTTAGATGAAGTGATTTCTGCAGTATACTCCAAGGAACAAGACTTGAAGGCAAATTCCAAGAACACCAGATCTGAGGGATTGAATGTTCGAGGAAGGCCAAAAAAGAAAGAGAAGGGAAAGAAATCCAAGACCAGGTCAAAGTCAAAGTCCAAAGATGAAAAAGAGGCCAGTGGCACTGCAACAAGACAGGGCATTGGAGAAGGCAATGTCCTGAGAGAAAGAAAGATGGACAGAGCTCAAAACACTCAGCAAATGTATCAAGTGGCCTCAATGATGCAGAAGTCTTGACTGTGTCATATGAAGATCCCAAGGATCAATGGATTTTGGATTCTGGGTGCAGTTTTCACATGACACCAAGAAATGATTGGTTACTTGATTTTCAATCAAGTGAAGGTAAAGTGTTGATGGGTAATAATCACTGCTGTAATGTATATGGAACAGGTAACGTGAAGATCAAGCTTCCAGATGGATCATGCAAGATCATCAGGGAAGTCAGATACATCCCAGACCTCAAGAGAAACTTGCTTTCCGTAGGGGTCTTTGACTTCAAGGCTACTCTTACAAGGCTCAAAAAAGGGTGATCAAGATATGTAAGGGAATCTTGACTGTTCTAAAAGGTTACCTGGAAAATGGCCTCTATGTGCTAGAATGTGAGACCATCTATGGAGAAGTTGATTCAGCACAGCAAGACATCAACAATGCTGTGACATGGCACCGGAGGCTAGGGCACATGAGCCAAAGAGGAATGCAAGAACTCACCAAACAAGACCTCATAAAAGTCGAAGATCTGAAAGATCTTGAGTTTTGTGAAAACTGCATCTTAGGCAAGGCTCACAGACTGAAATTCCCAAAAGCTGTCCACAACACAAAGTCAATCCTTGATTATGTCCACTCTGACTTGTGGGGTTCACCACAAGTGACAATATCACTTTCTAAATCTCAGTACTTCATTACTTTTGTTGATGATTTCTCAAGAAAAATCTGGATATATTTCCTGAAAACAAAAGATGAAGCTTTTCAAAAATTTGTTTCTTGGAAAACTTTAATTGAAAATCAAACTGAGAAGAAAGTGAAAAGTCTAAGAAGTGATAATGGTCTTGAATTTTGTAACACTGAGTTTAACAAATTCTGTGAAGATCATGGTATAGCCAGGAAACACACATGTGCTTACACACCTCAACAAAATGGTGTGGCTGAAAGGTTCAACAGGACAATCATGGAGAAAGTGAGGTGTATGCTTGCTGATTCTGGATTGTCACAAAGATTTTGGGCAGAGGCTGCTGCTACAGCTTGTTACTTGATCAACATGTCACCAAATTCATCCCTAGACTTCAAAGTCCCTGAACAGGTATGGTCTAATCATAAACCAGATTATAGTCATTTGAGACCTTTTGGCTGTATGGTCTATGTGCATGCTAGTCAAGGAAAGTTGAATCCTAGGGCTATAAGAGGTGTGTTCCTAGGATATCCTGATGGTGTAAAAGGATATAGAATTTGGTTGATAGAGGAAAAGAAAATAGTCATCAGTAGAGATGTGATCTTTAATGAGTCTGTTTTCTACAAAGCTAATCCCTGTGATCAGACAAGCCTAAGGCTTGATCAGAGAAATAAATCCACAGAATAGTTTCAGGTGGAGCTGAGAGATGTTGCAAGCACACATGATCAAGGTGGAGCTGAACATGATCAACCTGAAGATGAAGATCAAGCAGCAACAGAAAACCAACAAGAGGATCATCAAACAGATGAGAATGTTGGTGAAGACCTTGAAGACTACATGCTCACAAGGGACAGACCCATAAGAGTGATCAACAAGCCAGCTAGATTTGCTCAAGCTGATCTGATAGCTTTTGCTTTGAATGCTGCTGAGTTGATTGAAGAAGAACCAAGGAGCTACTCAGAGGCTCAGAAAAGCACAAAATGGAAGATGTGGCACCATGCCATGACTGAAGAAATGGAATCCCTGGACAAGAACAACACCTGGATACTTGTCTCAATCCCTGAAAATAAAAGAGTCGTTGGATGCAAGTGGGTTTTCAAATTGAAACCAGGTATACCAGGAGTTGAGAAACCAAGATATAAAGCCAGACTTGTGGCCAAGGGGTATTCTCAGATTGAAGGCATTGATTATCATGAAGTTTTCTCACCAGTAGTCAAGCACACCTCAATCAGAATAATCCTAGCTGCAGTGGCTATGTATGACCTGGAACTGGAACAACTAGATGTCAAGACTGCTTTCTTGCATGGCACACTAGATGAAGAGGTCTACATGGAGCAACCTGAGGGTTTTGTCCAGGGAAATCCAAAGAAGAAGGTTTGTCTGCTGAAGAAGTCCTTGTATGGTCTTAAACAATCACCTAGACAATGGTATCTAAGGTTTGATGAGTTTATGATCAAACAAGGATTTCAAAGAAGCAAGTATGATAGCTGTGTCTACCTCACACAGCTAAAGAATGGAGACTACATGTATCTTCTCATTTATGTGGATGACATGCTTATAGCCTGTAAAGATAAAGTGGAGGTGCAGAAGATGAAGACTCAACTCAATACAGAGTTTGATATGAAAGACCTTGGAGCAGCTTCAAGAATTCTTGGCATGGACATTGTCAGGAACAGGAATAACAGGTCTTTGAATCTATCACAACATGGCTATCTACAGAAGGTTGTGAATCTTTTCAGTCAAAGTGACTCAAAGGTATCAAGCTGTGTTGGAAGTTGCATGTATGCCATGATCAGCACCAGACCTGACATAGCCTATGGTGTAAGTCTCATCAGCAGGTTTATGAGCAAACCTACTCGTTTACATTGGCAAGTAGCAAAATGTCTGGTCAAATACCTGAAAGGAAGTCTGAATCTGAAGATGATCTTTAGAGCAGAAAAAGATGAAAGCTGCAAGGTCATTGGGTACTGTGACTCAGATTATGCAGGAGATTTAGACAAGAGAAGATCCTTGACAGGGTATGTTTTCACAGTTGGAGGAAATACTGTGAGTTGGAAATCTACACTTCAGCATGTTGTAGCTTTGTCCACCACAGAAGCTGAATACATTGCTCTCACTGAAGCAATTAAAGAAGCTTTGTGGTTAAAAGGGTTCACAAAAGAACTTGGTCTGACAGATGAAGAAACAGTGGTCAATTGTGATTCTCAAAGTGCCATTCACTTGTCCAAGAACAGTGTGTTCCATGAGAGAACCAAACACATTGATGTGAGACTGCACTTCATCAAGGATGTCATTAATGAGAAGCTGGTACAGGTGAAGAAGATTGATACTGAGGTATACCCTGCTTACATGTTTACCAAGGTAATCCCTCTTAGCAAGTTTGAAGGAGCTCTAAACTTGCTAAGGATGGTCAAATAGGAGTGACCATGGAAATATGCCTCGAGATGAAAGAGAAACTTTGGTGATCCACACTGATGAAGTTTCAAGAGCTGCAAGTGAAGAAAGGTGATGACTCAGCAAGGTGGAGATTTGTGAAAGCTGCTGTGCCTCGTCATCATGACACCTCAGCACAAGGATCTGCCTCTCAAACTGAAGTTAGTTAGGCTGTTATAATGTATCTAGACCTCTTTGTAACCAGAGCAGTGTGTATATAAACACTAGCCTGGATAGTGTGTGTGGACTAATTCATTGTTGTATTGAGAGAGAAAGAATCCGAGTGAGAGTGTTAGAGATTGAGAAAGAGGGCTTGATCTCTGGGAAATACTTGAGTGAAACCTGTTGTGAGACGAGTTCAAGGGTGCTGGGTTTGTAACTTTGAAGGTCGAGATCAAGGGTTTGATCGGATTGCTTTGTAACTCGCTTAAAGATAGTGGATCATCGAAATAGGACTCTCTCGAGGCCTGACTGGATTAGGATTCGATTTGAATCTGAACCAGGATAAAAATCAGCGTGTCTTTCTCTTGTTCTTCCTCTATTTCTTTCAGTTTCTGTTCTTCGCGCTTAATTTTGCTGATAACTTCCTGTGCAAGTTATTTCTGGTTTTTGGTTTTGATCTGCGTTTCTTGTTGAAAGTCTGTAGAATTGTGTTTTTCTTCGTTCAACTCTTAACAATTCTCACAATTCAAATTAAGCTCCCTGAAATATATGAGCCAGGCTTTCTTGGAGAAGAAGAGATCTTCAAAGCTTTTGTCACATGCTTTTTCCACAATGGTCTCCAAGCTCGGGAAGGACAATATAAAATCAAAGTGTGAGGAAATTGTTCACTCTTCATTAAATTCATATAATATTATTCAATATATATTTAAGATGTGAAAGCTTTATTTCATCCAAACAACATTCGTGTGTTTAACCAATTCTAAAAAAAAACTGCATACTTAATGGCATAGCCATAAACAAAAAAACGCACTGATCGATCGCACATTATTTATCCCAAAAAATTAGGAATTAAAAAAAATAGCTAGGTCAAAATATGTCGTCACAATAGAAAGTAAGAAAGGAAAGAATCCCAAAATTAGAATAATTTCGTTATCATTTCATGCACGGATACGGCACTTGCTTTGAACTCTTTTATTAATTTTATATAATGTCATTTTATTTCTTCAAAAATAACTGAATATAAATTAGCACATATGATTGATTTATCTGATGGAATATAAATTCATTCTCCATTTCCAAATTCAATTTTATATGCATAGTAACTATTTCTAAGTCATAATAATGGGCCGGGAGACGGGCGGAGCCAGTAGCTCATGTTTTATTTTTAAATTAATATATTAGGAGTTAAATTAATTATTCGGTAATTAGAACTTTTTACTATGCAAAATATATATCTACTAAGATTAGAGTTCTAAGTGATCTCTCTAGATTCTTTTTTGTCAATAAAAAATAATCAACTTTTAACCAAAATAACTAAATCTCTCTAAAAAATAAAAATAAAATAGATTATTAAGTTAAAGAATCAAGGTTTTAGCATTCGAGTCTCCATCATATTAATTGAGCCATATATAGATATAGATAATAAAGTGCTGTGTGTATGTATGCCTTTAAACTTTGTGTACATTTTCATTTTGTTTGCTTATTCTTTTGGAATCGTTACATATAAATTGACATAGAATTCTCTAAATACTTTTGGTTTGGAATCGTTACATCTAAATTGATTAGGACTTTTTTTTGCTCATAATGCTGTGGTTACAAGTAAAGGTTTGAAATATGAGATAGTGTAGTAATTATTATCTGAAAATGAGATATCTATGGAATTCCCCTTAAATAAAAGACAGATACAGGGAAGAGAACTACGCTGAAAAAATAACTTCTCGGACTCGGAGACGATCTTGAGATTGGGGAAATCATTGACTCTCTCTCTCTCTCTCTCTCTCTCTTCGGCAATGGACAACAGTAAAGCCATTCTTCTAATCCTTGCGCTATTCTTCTCAGCTCGTTCTGTTGCTGCTTACGACGTTGGAGATCGTGTTCCTTTATTTGTCAACAAAGTTGGACCTTTAAACAATCCCAGGTACCACTTCGTTACTGTTACACACAAGATGTTGAGGTTCTCACTTCTCAGCAAGAATATCTTCCATTTGGCATTTGCCCATGGAAAGTTCGTGATTCAGGAATTTGAATTTGGTTTGTCAAATATAAGAGCTTTAACCATGAGATTGACACTGTTGGTATGTAAAAAAGGAAAAAAAGAAAAGAAAAGGAAATGAAGATCCACTATCATTCTATACCTACACCCATCACGATTTTACCAAATGTTGACATTTATAGATGCTTGTTCAAATTCAAAATGACCTTGTTAGTCAGTGATGATGCCTTAAATTTCAGGATAATTGTCATTTTTTTTTAAAATCTGTTTTGATACATTCCTTGTGGATTGTTTACTGATAGATCTTCAATTTGGACCTTAATATTGTAGTTCATGATGTGGGTCTGATTTTGCTTCTGTTTCAGTGAGACCTATCAGTATTATGACTTGCCGTTCTGCCGTCCAGGTTCGCTGCTAGATTCATATTCATCATTTAAGCTGTTCTGAACTCACTTATGCTAATACAATGCTGGATCAAGTCTGTTTTATATACCATAATCATCAATGTTTATAAGTACTTTGTCTAATTTATAGTATTCTGTGCTTTTTCCGCAGATCCTGTAATTCAAAAAACAGAAACGATTGGCGAAGTGTTGAATGGGGATCGTCTAGCCAATACTCGATACGAGTTAAATTTCCGCGAGAGACAAACACGTAAGACGCTTTGTGAAAAGACACTCAAGGTTTCTGATGTTGCGAAATTCAGGAACGCCGTCATCGGAGACTATTACTTCCAAATGTACTACGACGATCTTCCTCTGTGGGCTTTCGTCGGGAAAGTCGAGGACGCGAGTTGGAGCCTCGACGAGAAAACGCCCAGATATTATCTATTCAAACATGTTCGTTTCGACGCACTTTACAATGGGAACCAAGTCATAGAGATTCAAGCTTTCAGCGATCCCGATCATGTCGTGGATATAACAGAAGACGTCGAGAGCAAAGTCGAGTTCACTTACTCAGTTAATTGGACAACGACCGCCTCGCCGTACAGAAATCGAATGAACAAGTATGCAAAAGATTCCATGCTTCCGATCCGACAGAGAATTCTTTGGTTCTCGTTCATGAACTCCGTCGTGATCATTGTTCTCTTAATGGCGTTTCTCACAATGCTCATCATGCGGAGAGTGAAAAGCGACCTTTCAGGGTAATAATGCATTGACCTCCCCATGAAACGTAATTCCGTACAAACTAACATTGAGGTTGTGTTGTAGGATCACGGGTATGGACGAAGAAGAAGATAAGGAGGTTGGTTGGAAAAACCTACACGGTGATGTGTTTAGATGTCCTTCTAACATCTCTTTGTTCAGTGCTGTTTTGGGCGCCGGGACCCAGATTTTTGCTGTGTAAGCTACTTTTCGAATCGAATTCTCGTTCGTGTTTATCGGTTTCTGTTAGCCTCCGTTTGGAGCCCAGATAATGCGAGGGAAAATAAAAATATAAGGGAAAGAGAAAATTGTAGGTAAAATAGGAGGGGATACTTAGAATTCTATGTTGTGTATGGAAGTGGTGGAAAATGAAACGGGAAAAGGAGGGGAACGTGAAAAATTAGATACAAATGTAGACCCTCATGTCTAAATTTGGATAGATTCGGAATCCATTAATTAGTAATACATTATCTCTCTAACTTTCATTTCCCTTCTATTTTCCCTCCATCTCCAAACAACACGAGGTAATTAAGAGAGTTTTGGTGACCCGAATGGGTTTGGTCGAATCCAAAACGCACATGGTGCGACAAAATATGATAAAAAAAAAGCATGGTGAATTTCTATCCTCTGTCGGTGGATTTTTCCTGTCTTGGGTTTTCCAAGTATATTTCTGGGTTCATTTTTTTTCTTTCTTTCTTTTTTCATGTTCTATTGTTTTATCGTCATCACTTTATAACAGAATCTGACTCACCTCTTTTGCATTGATCTTCAGGATTTGTATCTTGTTCTTGCTGGCACTATTCGGAGTGGTGTACCCTTACAATCGCGGAGCTCTCTTAACTTCTCTGGTCCTCGCGTACGCCCCCACGTCCGTGCTCGCAGGCTACACCGCTTCTCACTTCCACAATCAGTTTTCCGAGACTGGATGGGTAACAAAAAAAAAAAAAGAAAAAAAAAAAACCCGTGCAATATCTCCCGCAACTTTCGCCGCTCTTCTAACCCTTTGTTCGCCCTTTTCTTCGATTCAAAACAGGAAAGGAGCGTTCTTCTCGCGGGATTCCTCTACGCGGGCCCGTTGGTCATGACAATGTCCGCCATGAACACAGTCGCCGTGGCCAAAGGAGCGACCGCGGGTCTCCCTTTTGGCACCATCGCGGCGATTTCGCTCCTTTACGTCTTCCTCGCCGTACCGTTGCTCTTCCTTGGCGGCTTGATCGGGAGAAGATTGAGGTCCGAGTTCGCGGCACCCTGTGCCACGAAGCCGCACCGGAGAGAGATTCCAACTTTGAGCTGGTACAGGTGGGCGCCGAGCCAGATGTTCCTCGCTGGCCTTTTGCCCTTCAGCGCGATCGTTCTTCAGTTGCACCACTTTCTCGCAACCATATGGGGCTACAAGATTTACACTCTGCCCGGGATTCTGTTCGTCACATTCGCGATCTTGCTCATCCTCACTGCAATTATAAGCATCGGTTTGACGTACGTTCAGCTTTCTGTTGAAGACCACAGATGGTGGTGGAGGTACTACGATCTGATCCGATTCATTCCATTGCTGTATTTATGTTTTCAATTTCAAAATTTTTTCGTTGCATGGGAAATCAATTTTACTTGATAAGTGGTTGCATAATATGCAGATCTGTACTGTGTGGGGGATCAACGGCTATATTCATGTTCGGGTACGCCATTTACTTCTACCTCAAGTCAACTATGGAGGGTCTGATGCAGTTGACCTTCTTCGTCGGTTACAACGCGTGCATGTCTTATGCCTTCTTTTTGGTGCTCGGCACACTTAGTTTTCGCACCTCCTTGCCGTTTGTTCGTTACATATATCGTTCTGTAAAAAGCGAATGATAGCTAGAGAATTAAGCAGAAGAATTGCCAATTTTTGGGTGCTATAAATAATGTCATCATCAAATTTATTTTGCAAATGACCATAGAGAGAGAAGCATGTTATTTACCAAATGATATCATACCACAACAGCTGGAGCGGACGATAAATTATTATTATTATTTTTTTTTGGGCACATTGCAAGCTAAATTCTTGTTATTTTTTGTCGAACGGAGGTTTAAAAATACTGTGCATGATAGGAGTATCCCACATGGTATCCCCTCCCTCAAGTGTAGCGGTTTGAACATCTTCCGTGGGATGTTCCAAAAACTGTGGTATTTTCGCAAATATCACAAATATATCACAAATGATTAAATAAAAACCATTTTAAAACTAATAATTTTCTCAAATACCGCAGCATTTTAATGTTATCATGTATAGAATATATAAATATAATAAATATGCCTGTGTAATGCTCCAAAAAGTGCAGAATATCTCAGCAGTATGCGAGTTACCGGTAAAATTAGCGGTATTTTAAACTAAGTCTCGGTTGATGAAGAAAACTATAATAAAGCATATCCTTGTTTTATCTAATTTATGTTACAGAGCTAAAAGTTTTACAACGTCAATATCTATAACTTGCTCAAATCTAACTTACTCGAAGTTGTTCATGAATGCTTAGTATTATAGTTATAGGCGGAAACATCATGTTTAGCTGATTTAAAACAATTTCTTAGTGTAGAAAGTTAATAAAGTCTAACAGTACTTGAAATTTTCGTATATTTACAAAGTGGTTCAAAAATATTTCCGAAGGAAACATTTCCGAATGACAACATAGTCGGCGATTGAAGAAGAGATATGACGGGGGTTCCATTGGCAACTTTTTTAGCCAAGTTTCAGAATGTCAGAAGTTTTGTTATTGAAAGAGACAATAAGCAAATTATGGACAATATAAATAACAAGAGAGAATGTACCATCAACGAGTTTGACTATGGAGACGCTTGTCAAAGAGGCTTGGATCCGGATCTGACCCAAACTCTTTTACTTGGGGCCGAGTCGGTCCGAGCCTAACTTTAGACCCGACCTTGGACCAATCCCTTGACCCTCGGGGCCAAGGGTTGAGCTTAAAAAATTCTTAAACCGGGTCTCAAAAGAACTCAAACTATACCAGACATAAGTTGGGCCCAGGCCGAGCCCGTGTTGCGCATTTTAAGGTTACGAACTAGGCTTGAGAGCCTATACATACACTAGGCCCAAGTCAAACTTCTTAAAAAGAAGCCCAAACAAATTTTTATTTAAAAAAAAGAATGCACTATTAATCCAAACTTCATGAAGAAGATTACAACAATTGGATTTTTTTTTTTTTTTTTTTTGACGAAATTGACAAGGATTTCATGTCATGGAACTTGGACGTCTTGTTTTAGATGAGCCTTCGAGTGCGGTAAGACCAGATTTTCATCAAAAATCTTTGTTCTTGCAGCGTTGCAGATTGAGAAGTTACAATATTAATAAAATTCAAGGTATTATGAGAAGAACTTATAAAAGCTTTGGACAAATATATGTTTGATTGAGTTTGGAGTATAACATTTTGAGCAAGTTTTGATCATCACATGTTCTCCTTAATTTTCTGGTTTAAGCTCTCTTGTCTGAGATAATATCTTCATGTTTATGGATATACTAAATAAATCTCGAATACTGAGCGTGTTGATTCCTAGTAATAAAAAAAATCTCTAGAATATAAACATGACCTTCCAGTGGCAAGCAAGTATATTTTCATAGAGTAATCGTTGACACGAGTTTAATGCTACTCGAATCACCTTGATCGGACTTCAAACGGCTCCAATACCCTTTTGACAAGCTCTCGAGTCCGACGAGTATTTCTTAGTGAAATCTTGTCGGAGGAAATATGGACAAGTCGGTCTGACGAGAATGTTCTTATTTTTTTTTTTTTTTTGCAAATTTTGCAAAAAATTCTACAAATATCACAAACTCCGCAAATATTTTATCGCATTTCGCAAATTTCGCAAAAAATATCATCATATTTTATTTATACTAATTAATTTATTTATATATTAGATCTCGCTAAAGCTTCGATACGTACCACGATTTATCACATAAAGTAAACTATAAACCAATAAAATTGAAGTCTCAGTACAAGAGTACTGGTAAGTGGTAAGTGGTAAGTGGTAAGTTTTAATGTTTGATTTCGGTACACTCTCTCTTATCTTCATTAGATACATTGTACGGTACTGGAATAACCCTGAGAAATATGTATTTTTTTTTTTCAATAATAAAAAGGTTTATTAAATAAATGAACATGTGACTTGAATGCGATGATGTGTAAATAATCAAATTTGATGTTAAGTGTGGCGATTGTTTGAAATTGGGAGGAAGTAGAAGAAAGTCATGGAAATGTTAATGAAGCTGGAAGAGTTACAGAAGAGCATGATGGTCGTTCAGTCACTCTCACATGGCGACCAAGACTCCGATCGCTTCCTCGCCACTTTCCTTGTCTTCCTCGTAACCTCACTTCCTTTTCCTATCGCTTTCACTTTCGTTTCATTTCTGTCTTTCTTCTTTTTGAGATCGAACCTTTCTTTTCTTTTCAAAAGACGCAACCTTGCGGAGGATTAGACTTCGAGAACAAGTGTGCTCTGGTCTCCGATTACATTCCCAAGGTATGTTCTTCGTGATTTGCCTCTCGGCTTTTGGCTTTCTTAATTTCCTTCGTAATTGGTTCGTTTACTTGCTCTACCCTCAGATTTCAGCTGGATTGAAATCCTCTCTCTGCACCACTACCAAAGGTACTAAAACACTAAACCCTAATACTTTTTGTTTCATATTATTATATATTATTATTGATAGCTTACATTTGTGTGTATGCATTTCAAACGATATGCTGATCCTCATAACTTCATAGAAATGTATGTTAATACTCTAAGGGGCTTCCATGGAAGAGATTTATGTAACTCGAAACATAAAGGCCCCTTGAATTTTACTACCGTATCGAAGAGATTTCTTTGTCACTCTTGTTTTACTCTTCTGAAGGATTTCATCAAGAGCAACATAGTTTCAAAAAGGACTCGCAGCTGAACTCTGAGGGTAGTTCAAAATTTGATAATGTACTACAAAGTAGTATAGAAGAAACGGCTATGATTGGGCTTGATGCAATGCAGCGGGCAAATTCAACTCTCGAAGATTTTGTAAGTCATTTTTCCTCTTCCTTAGAAAAAAATGTTCCTAGTTGTGACTGAAAATTGAGATGTAAATTGCACGTCAAATTTAAATCTTCAAGATACGTTTTTCCAATCTCAGGAGCATCAAAAGATGCGTGCATTTATTTTCTAATTGTCCTGGAGCATTTTGTGCGTGTACAAGTTAAGGCATCATAAGCCAGTTGTTCCTATATATCAAAGGAGATAGTCATATTGTTGCGGATCTGTCTAGGAATTTTTGTTTCTTACTGTGTAAATTATTCTGGATTTGTATAAGTGACTGGGTATCATTGTTTGGTTCTGGGTCGGCGTGTACGATTAGCGTTGAACTCATATGCTCTAGACTTTTACGATTAGAACTGTAGCGCGTATGAGGATTTTACTAATCCAGTCTTTATCCTTTCCCCTGAGCAGTGCAGATCGTATTTCATGTTTCACAGAATAGATGTAAACCAACCGCAAGCTATATTTAAATATTTGGATGTGCTCTCATTCACGGAAAGCTATATTTATCAGGTAATCTACATTGAGATGGAAAATGTCTGTCACTCTAATCGATTTATACTCACAGATAATGATGAATCTAAACAACATGAAATGTTGAAACATAGTAGATGAGCTTTATTGTTGTGCTTTGCTGTGGCAGCTAGACACTTTGAATGAAAAGGTACTTAATGTTCAGAGTGGCGGAGTGAAGTGTTCAAAACATGGGTCTGAGGTTGTCACTAGCTTTCAGAGAACCACACACAAAACATATATATGTTGCAGCAATTAATTGATGTTAAACCGACGTATTTTCAGGAAGTGAACCAGAGATCAGTATCCAGATTCACAAGAGCATTTAATAACGACCCATTTAGACCACTGGCTGATCTTCTCGAACATCACGGCCTATTGACTGAGAAGTAAGTATGACGGATCTTCTTTATTGGGAAAGGGAAAACTAATTGTACGCTGAAATAGTCATGTTTATTAGTGTCTTTCTTCCACTGATGAAGAATGAAGGAAGAGTTCATGCACGGAGAAGAGTATTGGAATCTTGAAAGAAAGCTTTGTTGTGCCCTAGCAAATGGAAGTGAGGTAGGTGTGCTTTCTCTGTTATGAAATCAGTAAACTGTTGAACATCCTTAATTTAGATTCCAACCAATGATTTGTTTCTGCTCAGATATCTGTTGAAGATGTGATGAAGGCGATTCATCTAAAATCATTCGATTACCGAGTTCTGAACCTCCTCCTGTATAAGTTGAGAGGCGAGGAGGTGAGTGTTATGAACAAGCCTTTATAGTAAAAAAATTTAGCTTATTCTTATTCTGATTCGGTTGTGGTTTCTTTGAAGCGGTTGCTAAGGTTGATGAGATGCATATGGCATTCCTTTCCGTTTCGGAGTTCCTTGTGGAGGTTGCTGATGATCTGTGAGTACTTCTTTGTTCCGATGCTACATTGTGCTGATAAATTAATCATAAAACAACACACACACACACACACACACACATATATATATATATATATTAATCTTGGTCGTTGTTTTAATCTGAAACCAATTCTGTTTCAGGTTTGACTATGAGGTGGGCTACAATTACATCCTTGATTCTAAACTTCTCTTTCAATCCTTTACAAAGTTCTTTTTTTTTTTTTACTTTCAATTTTGATCCTTTCCAAGTTGTCATGCAGGATGATGTAATGGAGAATAGCTTTAATGTTTTGCGCATGTTTGTGAGAATTTATGGCACTTTGGCCCCAACCATGCTAGTAAGTCTACAGAGCACCAATAAGTTTCTGTATTCTTTTTTCTATTTGATCTTCGAATGCTAGCGGTTACATATCTTTAATTAGATGCTAAAAAAACATACCTTAAATTTGAGGCTTTTATGTTTTTTGATCTACTAGCCAAAAAAAATTAAATTGTAGCTTTCCAAAGGCAAAGATTCTTCGAGACCAACGTAGATATAGACTGTAATCAAACTTTTCAAAACTAGTCATTCTTGCTTGGCGATTTTCCTTGGTAGATGAGATTCATACTTTATAGACAAGATGTTGATGTTGGGTACAATATATTATTACTTTGAATCTTCTTTGTAGGCAAAATACATAACCGAGGCCGAAGAGAAGTACGACATTTTGTTGAAAGCTTTGGATTCCCATCTGTCCTTCAGTTACCAGAAAAGATGCGCAGAGGCCACCGGAGAAGGTAATAATATGTTATCGTGCATAGAACTCTATTTTTTTTTTGTTTGCTTCTTGCCAACAAACTACCTTGTATAGGAGGAAATACGTCGAAACATCCTCTCGGAACGTGGAATGTACCACCATTAATATTGGACGAAAAATCTTACCGCTTGAAGATGCGAGATCCAAATTGAGAGGCACAAACCGTTACTGTTTTCTTGTGTCTCGAGGAAAAATTCATGTCAATAATCTGGTAAGTGAACCTAGGCTAGAGGCAACGTCGGCTTTCATAACAACCAAGGGTCGAGGAAATGGCTTTGGACCAACAGTTTTTGGTAAGAAAAGTTTCACCAATGGTCCGGGTGAGGCCGTGGTAGGGGATTTTGGCAACAAAGCAAAGTCTAATGCCATGCGGTGAAGTTTTACTTTTTTATGGGCCGTCGACCCGTGACGGAGTTCTTGCTACCATGGCTTGCTTGAGATTTTAGGCTTTTTCTCCAGGGTGTTCCTTTGTACACGCTTCTTGCCGTACCTTAACCCTGGGCTGACTGTATCTAGCAAACCCCGTATTCACACTGACATATTAATGCGTATTATTTTTCTTTTTACCCTCAAATCTTGTTACCCTCATTAGTCATTCTTTCTGTCTAACTGCCTTTTAAATTTGGACGAAGGCCTATTTTAATGATGAACACTCACAGTTAGATTTTAGGAGGAAAAGAACGGTGGTTTCGTAAAGAATAATGAAGACTTTGATTTGAGAAATAATAATCCAAAGGTAACGATATGGTTGGTATTTTTAAACGTCTACATGCATGACTGATATGAGTTGTGGACAGAGCCCTACAACAATCTTCAACCATAATTTAGATTAACAACAACGATTATGGATGTCCATGGTCACCTTGTAGGGCTCTGTCCATGGTCACCTACAAGGGCCGGCCATGGACATCCTACAAGGGCCGGCCTCGACCACGACGAAATGACAAAGTGCGGTAAAGGGCCGACCTCGACCTGACGAAATATGGATAAGGGACCCCGACCACAACGAAGCACGATTGACCTTGGTCACGATAAAGCATGGTCGAGGGCCGTCCTCGTCCATGATAAACCATGACCAGCTTGAACCACAGCAAAGCAGGTCCGACCTCGATCGCAATAGGGTATGGTCAAGGGCCGGCCTCGACCACAACAAAGCAGGGCTGGTCTCAACCTCAACATAAACCAAAGGGAATTAGGGGTCTTGGTAGGTGACGAATCCACCCCGACTCTTCATTTCACTATAATAACCTCATTCTCATAAGAGTGAAAGCGGGCTCACTCTCTCTCTCTCTCTCTCTCTCTCTCTCTCTCTACTTAGATTATGCCAAATTCTCTACTCAACTATTTCTCTCACAAAAAACACTTTATAGACTAAAATCAAGAACCAAGAGAAATCAAAACCACTTCACTCATTCAAAATCATACAAAAAAGAGAAACAATCTACTTTCATTCTCTTTATAGTAGGGGAATACAAATTCACTCTCTCTCACAAATAAAGCTACTAAGCCAAATTATATTTCATCTACAAAAGTGTCAAAGAGTTTGAAAAATTGATTATCATGTTATTCACTTGTTAAGAGGAATATTTCACCATTAATCAGGGCCGGCCCATATGATAAACCAAGTAAGCCTAGGCTTAAAGCCGCCCAACAAGTACTTTGAATCCAAGATGGGGAAAGCAAAAAAGAGAAAAAACAATCATCCATTGACTTCAAGCAAAGGTTTTATCTCTCTAACTTGATTATTTTAAGTGTTGATGATTTAGTTTAGTGCATTTGCGTAGTTTTTTTTTTTTTTTTACTTGTGTGATTTAGAACATAGAAAAGGAAAACATCAAGGTGTTCAAAAAAGATTATTAGATATAAATCCTCGAGCATTTTATACACCTTGTGGTTGTCATAGTCTTAATTTAGTACTTTCCGATGTTGCAAACTCTTGTGTTAGGGCTATTTCATTTTTTGGGGTTCTTCAACGCATATATTCATTGTTTTTTTCTTCTACCAAGCGTTGGAAAGTGTTAAAAGATAACATATCCGATTTGACCGTTAAATCATTGTCGCAAACTCGTTGGGAAAGTCGTATTGATAGTGTTAAGGCAATTAGATACCAAGCTCCAAAAATTAGAGATGCATTGCTTGAGTTAGGAGAAACTTGTGACGATCCTAAAATAAAGAGTGAAGCCAAATGTCTAGCGGAGTATGAATTAGAAAATTTTGAATTTTTGCTTGGCATGACTATTTGGTATGATATATTGTTTGCTATCAATGTTGCAAGTAAAAGCTTACAAAGTGAGAGTATGCATATTGAGATTGCTATAGATCAATTGAGAGGTCTTATCACATATTTTCAAAATTATAGATAAAATGGGTTTACAAATGCCATTATTTCGGCAAAAGAGATTGCAAATGAAATGAAAATTGAACCCAAATTTCGAGAAAAACGTGTGATTCATAGGAAAAAACAATTTGGAGAAAGTGTTGATTGTTGTGAAAAACTAACCCCCGAAGAGTCATTTCGAATTGAATATTTTCTCTTCATCGTTGATCAAGTTATATCTTCACTTACCAATAGATTTGTGCAATTTGAAACATATGCAAATATTTTTGGATTTCTTTTCAATTTCAAAAAGCTAAAATCATTGGATGAATGTACTTTGAAAAAATTTTCATTGAATCTTGAAGATGTGTTAAAATGTAATGGAGTTTCTGACATTGATGGGTTAGATTTGTTTTGTGAATTAAAAGTGATTAGAGAAATTTTGGTGAGGGAAAATAGTACTCCAATTGAAACACTTGATTATATTAAAAATGTGGATTGTTTTCCAAATGCATGCATTGCTTATAGGATATTACTAACTATTCCTGTAACCGTGGCTTCCGCCGAAAGGAGTTTTTCAAAGTTGAAATTAATAAAATCTTATTTGAGATCAACTATGTTGCAAGAACGGTTGAACGGGTTAGCTATGTTGTCAATTGAAAAAAATATGTTATCCGAGCTTGAATTCAAAGATCTAATTAATATGTTTGCATCACAAAAGGTTAGAAAAGTTCAATTTTTATAAATATTTATTTGCTAAATCTTTTGTTTGTATGTTTATCTATTTGTTAGGTATTTGGATCGAAAAATGAACAAGTTGAAGGCGCGTGCTCACAAAGATCTTAATAGACATTTTCTCTTTTTTTTTTCTTTTAAGTTAAGAAGATAATTTTAAAAAATGTTTTTCAAAAAATTGATACTATTACTTTTGAATTTTATATTTATTTATTTTTATAAGGCCTCATTTTAATGTTTCGCTTAAGGCCTCGACAATCATTGGGCCGGCCCTGCCATTAATCCCACGGATTCAAAGGCATGTGGCCAAGTCCGCCCACGCCATGTGTCCATAAGTGTTAATCCAAAAAACGGTTTAACATGCACCATTACCAAAGGTACTAAAACACTAAACCCTAATACTTTTGTGTTTCATATTGATCAATGTGCACTATAAAAATGTAAGTTAAAACTCGTAAGTGCTTCCATGGAAGACATTTATGTAACTTGAAAGATAAAGGCTCCTTGAACTTTACTAGCCTGCCCTGGTCAAACAGCTACTAGTAGCATATGGAAGAGATTTATCTGCCACTCATTTTTTACTCTGCTGAAGATTTAATCAGGAGCAACATATTTTCAAAAAGGACTCGCAGAGGAGCTCTAAGGGTAGTTCAAAATTTGACAATGTGCAAACCGATATAGAAGACGCAGCCATGATTGGTCTTGATGCAATGTAGCGTGCAAATTCAACTCTTGAAGATTTTGTAAGCCATATTCTTCTTTTCCTTAGAAAAATGTTACTTGTTGTAACTAAAAATTAAAATGGTAACACGGTAAGGGTATATCTTCAAGATACATTTTTCTATTATCAAGAGTATCTAAGGATGCTTGTATTTATTGTCTTAAAGTATAGTGTGCATGTAGTCAGGCAAGTTAGAGCATCATAAACCAGTTGTTCCTATATATCAAAGGAGATAGTCATGTAGTCGTGGAGCTGTCTAGGGATTGGATATTAACATATCCGAAATGAATTTTGTTTCTCACTGCAATTTTTTTTCTTCTGGATTTGCATAAGTGGCTGGGTATTGTCTTTTGGTTCTGGGTCGGCGTGTGCGATTAGAATTGAGCTCTTATATGCTCTGGAACCGGACACTTGTGATGCGGCGCGGTGACGTCGATTCTTGAATAATTATTTCCTATTTTTTAGCGAATTCAGGCCATTGGGTCTCATTTAAAGGCTCGGATAGCTCCGAAATTAACCCCTAAACCTATATATACAGATTTGTGACTTCAAAAACATATCTTTTTCTTTTAGAGTGTTTGGTTTTT
>NW_028297234.1:0-25000 GCF_054948205.1 Urtica dioica subsp. dioica | reverse complement strand
GGTGGTGCGAGCTAGAAGTTTCACATTGGCGTCCATCGGAGTGTCAACTGGTTTACAGCCAAGCATGCCAGTTTCTTTGAGGAGATCCAACGTGTACTTGCGCTGGGAAACAGAGATGCCCTTTTCTGATCGAGCTACCTCCATGCCGAGGAAGTATCGTAGGCTGCCAAGGTCCTTGACTTCGAACTCAGATGACAAAGTTTGCTTCAGTCTCCTGATCTCTTCTAGATCGTCTCCGGTGATGACTATGTCGTCCACATACACACTCAAGATGGTGTGCTTGCCTTGTGTTGAGATCTTTGAGAAGAGTGTTGGATCGGCTTGGCTCTGCTCGTAGTCGCAACGCTTGAGTACATTGGTGAATTTTCCGAACCATGCTCGAGGGGACTGTTTTAGACCGTATAGAGACTTCTTGAGTTTGAAGACTTTGTTGGCTCCTTGATCATTGTCAAATCCCGGTGTGAGTTGCATGTAGACTTCCATTTCCAGTTCGCCATTTAGAAACGCATTCTTCACATCGAGATGAATGAGAGGCCAATCTAAGTTGGCTGCTAGTGAAAGGAGGATTCTGATGGTATTGAACTTCGCAACTGGAGCGAACGTCTCTTGACAATCAATGCCATATGCTTGAGTGTACCCTTTCGCGACAAGGCGGGCTTTGTATCTCTCCACTGTCCCATATGGATTGTGTTTGATGGTAAAGAGCCATCTACATCCAGTAGTTCGCTTGCCTAGTGGTAGCTCGACGATATCCCACGTATCATTCTGTTCGAGGGCTTAGATCTCGGCATGACTCGTATCTCGCCACTCAGGACTTTGAAGGGCTTCTTCGATGGATTGTGGCACTTTACCTTCATCTAACTTCGCCACATAGGCTTGGTAGCCCGTAGATAGGTTCCCATAATACACGTAATCCTCTATTCTGTATTGTCCACACGACCGAGCAGGTTTTCTCAATGCAATTGGTAAGTCTGGAGATGAGATGTTACCTTGTTCAATAGTGTCGTGGTTCAGGTTCGGAGAGACATTTTGTTCGCGAGCTTGTACCGGACTCTGGGTGATGTTCAGTTCGCATGGAGAGGGTTCAGAGGCTTGCGAGCTGGGGATCAGAGTCGGATTGGGCGAGCTGGGAATTTCTTGAACAGGCGAGGTCGGACTGTGGGGCGAGCTGGGAATTTCTTGAACAGGTGAGGTCGGATTTGGGAGCGAACTAGGTGGACTTAGTGGCGAGGTGAATTCTGGGTTTATGATGAGCCAATTTGGGAAGTCATCTCCATTATTCTCCCCCTGACGAGCTGAATTGGCGAAGTAAGGACTTAACTCATGAAATGTTACATCCATGGAGACTATGAATTTACGGGACCGGGGTTCATAGCATTTGTAGCCTTTCTGAGTTGCTGAATAGCCAAGGAAGATGCACTTGATAGATTTTGGATCAAGTTTACCTTGGTCATAAGAATGGGTGAAGACTGAACATCCGAATACTTTCGCAGGGAGAGTTGAGATGAGTCGAGAGTGAGGGTATGACTCTAGAAGGACTTGGGATGAGATTTTGTAGCCAAGGACACGAGATGGCATTCTGTTTATGAGGTAGGTGGCTGTGAGGACTGCTTCTCCCCAAAAATGAGATGGAACGTTTGAGGAGAACATGATGGCTCGAGCGACCTCGAGTATGTGTTGATTTTTCCTTTCGGCTACCCCATTTTGTTGTGGGGTGTGAACGCACGAGCTGGAGTGAATTATGCCATGTGTTTTGAAGAAATGACCGAGCTCGGAATTAAAGTAGTCTCGGGCGTTGTCGGTGTGGACAATTTGGATGGAGGTGTCGAACTGTGTTTGGACCATTTTGTGAAAGATTTTGAATAGGTTGGATGTTTCGGATTTTTGTTTCATCATGTATATCCAACTAAGTCTAGTGTGGTCGTCAACAAATAGAAGAAACCATCGAACTCCAGTGATATTGGGAATTTTTGAGGGTCCCCATATATCACTGTGAATTGTGGCAAATGGGCGAGATGGTTTACACGAGGTAGAGTGATATGAACTTCGAGTATGTTTAGCGAACTCACACATGTTACACTGAATGGAATTGATATTTTTATTGATAAACAAAGAAGGAAATAGTCTTTTGAGATACATGAAATTTGGATGTCCTAGTCTAAGGTGATTGAGCATGATCTCTTTATACTGGGGTGATTGTTGGGCGAGTTGACACATGGCGGACTGATCTGACTTGATGACATAGAGTCCGGTACTCAGCTCGGCATTACCAATCTGTCTCCCCGTGACCTGTTCCTGAAACACACATGAACTTTCATAAAAAATAGTTCGGCACTTAGAGTCTTTGTTGATCTTATGCACAGATAAGAGATTGCATTGTAATTGGGGAACAGAGAACACCGATTCTAGCCTCATAGACTTCGTTAAGACCACGGTGCCAACACCAGTGACTTGAGTTTTGACT
The DNA here is from genome assembly GCF_054948205.1 of Urtica dioica subsp. dioica. NCBI lineage: Eukaryota > Viridiplantae > Streptophyta > Magnoliopsida > Rosales > Urticaceae > Urtica > Urtica dioica. Next base: position 22,536 of record NW_028297234.1, on the reverse strand, counting down.
CCGTTGGCGATGGTGACTGATATGCTTTTATTACAAGCGGAGTAAGTTGTGAATAGACTTCGATTACCAGTCATATGATCAGAGGCACCGGAGTCGACAATCCATGCTGTGGGATTCTCTGAGCTTACATGGAGGGCTCTAGGAGAGTTACCTAGAGGACCAACGCTGGAGGTTTCTCCACTGAGTTGGACTTGTTGGATAAGCTTTTGGAGAATAGCGAGCTGGTCGTTGCTGAAGGGAGAGTCCGAGGTCGAGGTCGAGGTCGAGGCAGCGGACGAAGTGGATACTAAGTTTCTGACTGAGTTCGGATCCTTAGTGTCTCGGGTTGACTTCGAGCTCGGTGGTTTCCCATGCAGCTTCCAGCAAGTTTCTCGGAGGTGTCCAGGTCGTCTGCAATGATCGCAGTAGGGGCGAGGTTTGCGAGGTCTCTCTGTTGAGACGCGGGCTGCAAGTACTTCGTCTCCATGCGTGGTGAGGGCGGACGAGTCTGAGGATGAGCCCGGAATTGAGCTCGATTGGATAACTCCCAGCATGAGTTTCCTCCTGCTTTCCTCGTGTCTGACCGCGGAGAAGGCTTCACGGAGAGATGGTAGTGGTTTTGTACTAAGTATCCGACCTCTGACCTCATCAAGGTCTTGGTTGAGACCGGATAGTAGTTTAAACACACGTTTGGTCTCCACTATCCTGCGGTAGAGTTTTGAGTCTTCGGGGCAGGTCCACTGGTGTTGTTAGTAGAGGTCGATCTTCTGCCACAGGTGTGTGAGCGAGCTGAAGAACTGAGTAACAGACATCTCTCCTTGACGTAGGTCGTGGAGAGTGTTCTCAGTCTCAAACAGCTCGGACACATCTTCGGAGTTGGAGAAGATTTCTCTAGCTGCTTGCCAGATTTCTGCTGCCGTTGGGTAAAGGAGGAAGGTTTCCCCGATTTCGGGATGCATAAAGTTTATGAGCCAGGACATCACCATGTTGTTATCTGCCTTCCAACTCTTGAACGCCGGATCTTCGATCTTTGGAGATTTTGCCGCGCCTGTGAGGTAGTCATCTTTACCTCGTCCCGATATGAACATGCGCACGGATTGTGACCACTGTAGGAAGTTGTAACCATTGAGTTTGTGGCTCGTGATATGTTGGGAGAAGGATTCAGATTGAGACTGAAAGGTGGTCGGAGTAGTGTTCATGGTGATTGATTTTCCCTGCTCTGATACCATGTTGAAAGAAAGAGAGAATCGGAGAAGAGAGAGAGTGTTCCGAGACTTTGAATATTTCTTATATTTGATATGAACTTGTATCACCTATTTATACATATGGTGGATACAAGAGAGAGTGTAATAAATACATGTAATAATTCTATCTAGGAAATAGAACGTAATAAATGTTACACAGAAAATAAGACATAGAAAATAGATGACAAATAAATTAACACAATTTCCCAGGTGATGAGTTCCAAGGAGAGAGGACTTCCGAGGCACGCTTGTCAGGAGGAAGGGCGAGCTGACGAACTGACGAGCTGACGAGCTGGCGAAGTGGCGAGCTGGCGAAGTGACGAGCTGGCGGAGCTGGCGAGCTGGCGAAGTGGCGAGTTGGCGAACTGACGAGCTCGATTTCAACAATTATTAATAAACTGCGTAGAACAAATGATTGTACAAAAATTGTATTCTTCGTTAAACGATTATCTGCACATACTATATTTTCTAAATTTACCTGCTAATTAGTAAACGTATTTAAATATAACAATCTGAAAACGTGTGTGAAGATGAGATTTATTTTATTGTTAATTCTATATTCGATTGCTATCTGATAAACTAAAAATAATAAATACTGTAACCAACCTTCTTCTCGAGGCAGAAGTTGAGCGGTTGATTCCAGAAAACTTATAGCCAGTCCATAAGCGAGAATTAGAGGAGCAATAGTATTCTTGAAAACCATGATAATTTTGTTAAGAGAGAGAGAGAGAGAGAGAGAGAGAGAGAGAGAGAGAGAGAGAGAGAGAGAGAGAGAGAGAGAGAGAGAGAGTTGTATGCTAAATTAAAGATAAGAAGAATAATCGTATAAACTGAAAATTAGACCAATTAGGAAACTAACACACTTAAATTTTCGGAATTATTGTTTAGTCTTTATTAAATATTAAGTAAATAGCTATAAACTTGATATATTTATACGTATTTACATATTTTTATTTTCCTTTTTGTTATTACAGTTAAACTTTTTGAACGTGAAAATAATGACTTATGGCTATTTACCAAAAATTTACTAGATGTTGACTAAATAGAAAACCATATATGTAAATAAAATTATATATCTATTGATTTATGTGTATATATATATATATATTTAAAACAATTAAGTCAATAGCTCAATAGTCAATTCTCTTTTTAAAAAACGGTCAAAGATTTATTTTATTAATAAAATAGTCCAACACACCGAAGTAAATTAAATTAACTGTTTTAGTTAATTTAATTTACTTCTGCATGGCCTATGTACATTCAATTAACTGTCTTAGTTAATTTAATTTATTTCGATTTAATGAGCTATTTTCTTAATAAAATAAAATTTTGGTTAAAATTTTCAAAGAAATTGAAAGATTAGCTAATTGTAATGTAACAAATTTTTTTTATATTATTGGTACAAGGCTTCAAGTCTTCAACTAAAAGTCAATTGGAATTGTATTATTTGGTGTCAAAAGTCCACAAGCAATAAATAACAATCCGTAAGGAACGTCATATCTAAAAGCTAAACACAAGAAACATTCAAAGAACATAAAAGAAAAGGTTCACAGTACTCATATAAGTTTATTGACATTAGAAAGGCCGACGAAAATTATTAGTAAGAAGTTTGAAAAAGTAGAAATGAAGAATATGTTTAAGCCAGCATTATAAACGAGATTAAAATTTTCCAATGTAATGTATTTATATTAGACGCCAACTTGTTAACCTCTATAGATATCGTAAGTCAGTGTATTTCTAGAGACATTGTAAGAATAAACCATTTAACCTCTTCTACCTCCGAGTCACTATGTATGAATTGCATCATGCTTACCTCAATATTGAAATGAGACATGTCATTTCATAGCTTACGTACTCTCATTTGAGAAAGTCAGATTTCTAGATTCACTATGTGATATAGACAAGACCTATTGGTGAAATACTAAATGGGTTAAATAGCTAAATAGCCTCCTATAAATATATAGTTTTGGATATGGCCAACATTTTGTTAATTTCGGGTAAATGGCCAGCCCAATTTATTTACACATACAAAAATACCAAAAAGTCCTCATAACCGATCCCGCCCAAAACAGCCTACAAAAAAAATAATTAATTCAATATTAACGCTAATAACTACCGCAGTTATTATGATCGGGATGTAATTAATATAGAAGATACCAAAATTTTCTCTGATACAGACGCGAATGGCACACGAAATCCCCAAATTGAAGACGAGCCGCGCCTGAGAAGGAGATGCGTGGCTGGCGACGCACGCGAGGGATGCCGCGACCAACGACGGCGGAGATCGAAGCAGCGGAGGCAGAATCCGGCGAGCAAGAGAGCGATCCCGATCAGCGAGCTTCGGTGGGTGCAAGGTGTTCCTGGGGTTCACGTCGAACCTGGTGTCGTCGGGGGTTAGGGACACGATCAGGTACCTGACGGAGCACCGAATGGTGGATGTGATCGTCACCACCGCCGGCGGAATCGAAGAAGATCTCATAAAGTGCCTCGCCGCCACTTTCCGCGGCGACTTCGAGCTCCGCGGGGAATTCCTCCGATCGAAGGGCCTCAACAGGATTGGCAATCTGTTGGTCCCCAACGACAACTACTGCAAGTTCGAGGACTGGATTCTTCCCGTGTTCGATCAAATACTCAAGGAACAGAAATGAAGATGTAAGCTTGTGACGTCACCACTGGTTTTTCTTTTCGCTCGCACTGTTCGGTTTGGTTTGGTTTTCTTATTAGTCCTCCACTCTAGTATTTATGTTAATGGAAAATAAATACAAAATTTATTTACAGGTTATTTGTATTGTAAATAAGCTGACAAATCAATTAACAACAGATAACGTGAAAATTACCATTTACACGTCCAGAATTTCAGGGAATCATTACCATTAATGCCGATATACACAGACCAAAACACACGTCCAACATAACTAAAAAGCAATAACTGCTTTCCAAAAAAAGTTTATTCCAAAAATAAAAACCATTTCGGTACATTCAAATTTCAAATTAAAACTGCCTCAATTTAAAAATGAATGCGCAATTAATAAGGGCAATTTAGTAACAAAAAAGCAGTTAATTTCCTGCCACGTAAGCGCAATGACCATTTACAGAAAATTAACCAAACGTTGGCTAAAACTCAATTGCCACTGTTTTTGAGGCTTATCTGGCCAATTTTTTGATACTAAATTATGAAGATGTCATGAGTAACTTTGTGAAGATCTCATATATATGGAATTCATGTACAAGATTGCTGAAATGTAATGTATATCACCTCATGCTTTGTTCTTTGGAATGCGAATAAATCTGGCCAGTGTCCAAATTGAGTCGTGACTCTTTTGGATGAATCAATGTGATTTGTTAGCTCCTCTTCAATACATTATTTCTAACTTACTCACAAGCGACAAAGGAGTTGAGGAAATAGCAACTAGAAGGGTAAAATGGTAATCCCATATAGTTGATGATATTCATGAAGGGTAAACATAGATAATATTCAACGGATCCACTCATTACAATTAAGTATAGAATTCTTGAGTAGAAAATATATTCATTTGAACCGAGAGATTTTAGTGTCAACTCTTTAGTGGAGTCAGTTGACATTAAGCTAGAACTTGGAAAAGGTTTGTGAACTTTTTAGTCCAAGTATGCTAGCTCAAGCTTTGTTCATTTGGATCCATGAGGTCACTAGCACAAGTCATTAGAGTAGGATTAGTTAAACTAGAAGCTAAGTCAAAATAAGAACTAGACAAGTTTTACGAAAATTGTCTTGGACATAGGATGATATGAATATCAATAAATAATTTTTTTGACATTGTCATATGATGACAATGGAATTGGATCACTCGGCCATAATGAAATAGTTGGGCCTTGAGGATTAATTTCATTTCATGGAATTTTATGAAAAATTCTTAATAGGCTTTTCTCATGTTGTCATGAACAAATATAGAAACATCTAGAAGCTCCTTCTAGAAGCCATGAAACCGTCTAACCAAGAGCCGGAAAGAGGAATTATTTTGTGCATTGATGTATGAAGATACTTGCCAAAAGAAAAAGAGGAAACGAATTTCATCTACATGGAAAGCATATGGGCGGCAAGGCAAGATAGAGGCAATCAAAAGAGAAAACAAATTTGCTTCTAGAAGGAAAAGAGGAAATAAGATTTGCTCATGAATATATGATATTCTATAGAAAAGAGGAAAACTACCTTTTGAAGGTAATCCTCCTCCTATAAATACCCAACCTTATTCACAACTCACAAAAACCACACAATTTTAGAGATTGAGAGCCTCTCTCTCTCTCTCTCTAGCATTGTAGCCGCCCCCCCTCTCTCTAGAATCCCTTCTTGTTCTTTGTTTTGGCACCTAGATCCTCATTTGACCTAGCATTTGTTTTAGCCCTTTGGCTCAAACACTTGTTCTTGAGTCATCGTGTTTAAAAGTGCCCACACACTAAATCCAACCATTCTCTTAAGACTCTAGTGGTAGAAACTTTCGTGGTTGATCACAGGTTCAAGAAAACTAGTGGGAGAGGCGTGCTGCGTGGGGAGACGAACGTTTCAACCTTCCAAAGGCTTCTCAACGTTCATGCTCCATTCGAGGTTGGTACTGAGTAAAAACTAAATATAGTTTCAAAATTTTAAATTATATGTTCATGCGCTTTGTGTATGTTGTAAAAACGTTTTACGTGTTTTAAAGAAATTTTTTATATTCCGCCGCTTGATATTTGATAAATCTTTTGTTAATTCTAGATCTATTCCAACAAATTGTATCAGAGCTATGGTCAAAGCATAAGCATGTGCATATAATTTGAAATATGAGTTTGAAAATCGTTTTCGTGAAATTACTCGAGTAATAGTTTTGCTAGAATTGTTATTTTAGATTTTTTTTTTAATTTATTGCTCATGCATTTAAATTAAAAAGCATGTTGATATCCTACAACCTTGGGATGATATTAAAACACATTAGAATCAGTTCTAAAAGTTTTTAATTTTTTCATAATAAAAAACATGTTTTGATAAGTTTGAGAAATTTCGGGTAATTTTGTGACATGTAATATTGTCTTGCTTGCTTTGCTTATTTACTCAATCGTTTTTTTTTGTTAATAATAAACATCCAAAAGACTTAACAACTCAATAAAACGTTTTGTTACACTTAAATCTTTTGCACTTAAGTCCCCACCGAATTTCTGTCCAGTTTTCCTTGAGCTTAAAAAAATACCTACTGTAAAAAGGACGTATCTTTCTGCTCGAAACTTGGATTTGAATGGTTCTTGAACCAAATTAAAGTTCTCTGAGTCTACTTTCCAAATTAAAAAGGACGTATCTTTCTGCTCGAAACTTGGATTTGAATGGTTCTTGAACCAAATTAAAGTTCTCTGAGTCTACTTTCCAAAAAAGTTAGAATTAGCTCAATTGGACATGGGAGTCTCCGTTTACATCATTTTTACTCCGAGGTGTTCACTGCTCATGATTCCAGGATTTTTTGAAAATTTAATTTTTGAATTTCGAATCCCGACTCCCATTCCAAGAGTTCTAGAACTCAAATGGAAAAATTTCCTTGAGCAAAAATATTTTTTCTAAATGTTATAAATATAATGTGTAAGATTGAAAAGTTTTGATTTTTTGAATATTTAATTGAAATTGAATTTTACAAAAACTAATTTGAATTTTGAAAAACCGTTTTCACTTTCAAACTTGAAAATGTTTTGTCATCCAAATAAAATAAGTTTTCAAAATGTTTTCAAAACTATATCTATAGAACTTATGTTCAAAATCTATTTGCTCTTGAAAATTAAAGTGGGATATTTCCTCATAGACTAGTCGAAAAACTGCAAATATATGTGTAATCTCAAACTTCAAGTGTTCGAATGAGTTAGAAGTTCACACTTCACTCATACACTTTCCCGAGTAGAAAATATAGGAAATGTCCGAGCATGTACCTTGTGCCTTTATGCACTAACAATGCTCTTCCTAGAAACATGACGATCTAAGATTCAATTTCTAGAATTCCACTCTATCTCTCTATATGCTAGGAAATGTGTTTCCCAAACTTGTAAGAGACGATGTGCCAACTCTAAAAACTAAGGCTCCGTTTGGAACCCGGAAAATAGGAGAAAAAAGAAAATGGAAATCCCTCATATTTTACTTAAGTTGTTTGGATTGAGAAAAATAGGGTGGAAAAAAAATATGATGGAAAATGTGAGGGAAAGTGTATAACTAAAATGAGGATTTCATTTTCCTTCGAAAATCAAATGGAAAATGAGAATCTCTCCAAATTTTTCTATGAGGGGATCATATTTATGTGTCTCGTCCAGGTACCGAGCCAGAAAAGTTAAATAGGGGGGCTTATTTGAAAAAAAATATTTAGAGAGGCTAATTAGACAAAAATTCATGGTAAAAATGATTTTTTTTAAAAAATGAGTCAAAAGTGTAAATTTTTAGGGTAAAAAATGTAAAATATTTTTAAAAATGGGCAAAAAATGTAAATAAAAGATATCGACTTATTTTAAATGGGACATTGGAATGAGCCCTTACTTAATTAATTTTTTCGATAAAAATTAGAAAAATTAAATAATTTGATATTGATTTATTTTTCTAAGGGACATAAGAATGGGCCCAATTGAATCCATGGGCGAATATCTTGATTTACTTTATAAGAGTCGATTAGGATACGATCAACACGAATCAAACCATGCTTGCTATGCTTGTTTATATAATTGCTTTGCCATGCTTGTATGTTATAACTTAGATCATGTATCGTATGTTTATGGTTGTCATGGGCTTTCATTCATTAAAATTGTCTAATTGGATCAAGATAGTTAATTAATGAATGAGTTGAACGGATCGGAGAGCTTTATCACCAAGCCGATAAGAGGCTAAGCTGAGAGGTACTTAAGAAGACCTAGTGTCTCACCTTCTCTATTGGGAGCTTTTCCGTGAAGGAATACTATTAGGATAATCAAGACTAGAATGTCACAAATTTCCTAATCACTAAGCTATATCGAAACTTATTGTTTTTAAGGGTAGCTTAGAATCACTCGTGCTTTTAATATGATTTAGTAAACACGAGTTAATCACCTAGATTAAAGTTAATGCTAGGAAATTAAAATACTAAAAGTATATTGAGTCTTAGGCCTCCAACATTGACACAACACCGTGAGGATGAAAGATCCCCTCGTGACCGGCGGTCTTCTAAACATGGTGGCCAGTTCCATTCGGAAGGGCTTTTCTGATTCCATTACCAAGGTTGTGTCTCTGATGATAGGTGGGAGGGTTGATCTCTGCGTGTACTAGTTACGCTAGTGCGTATGGGCTAGATTTCTTTCACTGAAATGTTGGGTCGACTCATGCATGAACCAACCAGTGGTTGCTCATGTGGCCAACGATTCCTATTAAAATGGTAGTTAGTGAGCGTAGTTATGAAGGTACATGTACTGTGATTGTTCACTAATCTGAGATGGTTCTCATTTTCACTAGGTGCACTCCGTTACGTCACCAGAGTGAAATGGACTGTGACTATTAGTCGAATTACCTTGGAATATAAAAAACTGGGTCTTTTAAATCTTTAGTATTTTTTTCCGTGCTTATGCATTATGTTTTTTATTTCCTAAATTTATATGATGAATGTTTTTTCTTTTCATTAGTAATTTATGTACTTGTATTTTATTAATTTCAGCATGACTTCGAATTATGATCTCTTGAAGTATATTATAGATAACAAAATGAAGTCTGGTGAATGCGCAGTTCTCTATATGAGAAACATGTCGGATTGGATGAATCTAGCTGCCTTTCGGGGCATAAAGATTGATGAGGCTACTCGGGTTGAAATCATTCTGAATTCACTCACCGAGGAATACGCCGACTTTGTCATTTACTTTCGTGGTTTTGGCCCGGATTATATGATGACGAAGTTTCAAAGCGAACTTCTTTCTTGGCGTGATGGTTTGGTAGAGTATGCTTACCATCAGGTGCAGCCGAGTTTGGCACCACAGCCTCGTCCACCTTCACCAGAAGATTTACCATTAGAGAATGTTCTCGTAATGGAAAGTCCTGATGATGATGACATCAGCCCTGAGTCGTGTGAAGGTAATGTACCGTTCACTCACTTACATGTATTAGAAGCATTATATGCTGGAGATTCTCTCTCGTCCTGGATAATTGATTCGGGGACAACTAATCATGTTTGTACAACCTTACAGGTGTTTGACTCGTGGGAGGAACTTAGGGGAGATGAACTACAGCTTAGAGTGGGGAACGGAGAGTCCGTCACGGCTAAAGCTTTAGGAATAGTTTGACTCCGATTTGGAAATAAATATTTGATATTAGATTCAGTTTATTTTATTCCTGGGTTCTGTAGAAACCTAATTTCAGTTTCTGAATTACTTAAACAAAAATTTTCTTTATCTGTGAATGAGAAAACTATGAGTGTTTCTTTAGATGGAAGATTAATATGTGATGCCTTATTATATAATTGTTTATATGTATTAACTCCTGAAAATAAATGTTCATTTAATGCTGAAATGTTTAAAGTAGCTAAACCCACATCTAATAAGAAAATTAAACTGTCTAGTGATGAACAAACCTATTTATGGCACTTAAGACTTGGTCATATAAATATAAAGAGGCTAGAGAGGCTTTCAAGGCTTGGGCCGTTGAAACACCTAAAAGTGGGAACTCTGCCTGTTTGTGAATCTTGTATTGAAGGAAAAATGACCAAGCGATCTTTTGCTGGAAAAGGGTTAAGAGCCACCGAACCTCTACTGTTGTCAATGGTGCCCACAAGAAGAGTTGTAGTCTTTATTTTGAACATTTGATGTAATAAAGTCTCATGAAGACTCTTGCTTGTAATTGCCTATTCATTCATTAATAAAGTTGAAACGTTCATTCAATCTTCCTTGTCTGAAGCTTTATGATAAAACCATAGTCTTTTAGTCCATAAACAAACTTAACAACTTACGAAGAGACAAATGTAGATTTGCATGAACAAACTCTTCGTAGTTTGCTTAAAACGATATATTCGCAATCTTAGGGTCAAAGGACTATTGACCTCAGTATGATTGTTAGAAGAATCTATGATGTCTGGTTATGAGGCATTGAGAGTTAGGAACTCTATAGTTCTTCTAGGTATCTTCCGAAGGTACTGAATTGACCAGTGCACTTCTAGAGACAAGATAAGAACAAACCATTTAACCTCTTATGTCTCGAAGTCACTATGTATGAATTGCATCATGCTTACCTTAATCCTGAAATGAGACATGCCATTTCACACCTTAGTATTCTCATTTGAGAAAGTCAAAGTTCGGACTCACTATGTGATTCCGAACAAGGCCTATTGGTGAAGTACTAAGTTGTGAGTCTGACATGAGTAACTTTGTGAAGTTCTCATAGATATGGAATTCATGTACAAGATTGCTGAAATGCAATGTATGTCACCTCATGCTTTGTTCCTTGGAGTGTGAATAAATGAACTGGCCAGTGTCCAAATTGAGTCCTGACTCTTTTGGATGAAACAATGTGACTTGTTAGCTCCTCGTCAATACATTGTTTCTAACTTATTCACAAGCGACAAAGGAGTTGAGGAAATAACAGCTAGAAGGGTAAAATGGTAATTTAGTAAATCCCGACTAGCTGATGACATTCATGAAGGGTAAACATAGATAATATTCAGTGGATCCGCTCATCATAATTAGGTCGAATTCTTGAGTAGAAAATAAATTCATTTGAACCGAGAGATTTTCAGTGTCAGCTCTTTAGTGGAGTCAGTTGGCATTAAGCTAAACTTGGAAAAGGTTTGTGAACTTTTGAGTCCAAGTGTTTAGCTAAAGCTTTGTTCATTTGGGTCCATGAGGTCACTGTCACGAATCACATCGATAGGAATAGTTAAACTGGAAGCTAAGCCAAAACAAGAACGAAAATAGTTAAAAGGGTATTTTTGTCTTTTGAGACAAATGATGAAATGAATGTCAATAAATTTTTTGACAAGGTCATTTTATGACATGTTTCACTCGGCCATGACTTGATCATTGGGCCTTGTGAATTAATTTCATTTCATAAGAATTTTATTGAAAATTCTTATTGGGCCTTTTTCATGTTGTCATGAACAAATGGAAAAGCTTCTAGAAGCCTTTTCTAGAAGGCCTTGGGCGCCCAACATACCCAACCAAGAGAGAATATTTTGTGCATAAATGTATCAAGATACTTGCCAAAAGAAAAAGAGGAAACAAATTTCCCACACAAGCATGGGGAATTTCGGCCAAGAGACTAATAGGCAAGCCAAGGAACAAAAAAGGAAACAAATCCTAGCCTTCTAGAAGGCTGCCTTGGGCGCCTAAGAGGAATGGGAAATAAGGGTTATTTTGCTCATGAATATGTGATATTCTATAGAAGAGGTAACTACCTTATTGAAGGTGAGACCTCTCCTATAAATAGGAGCCCCATTTCCTCACAATTCATTCATCCAAGTTTAAGAGATTTGAGAGACTCTCTCTCTAGAACTTGGCCGAAGTCCTCTTCTCTCTCTCTCTAGTTTATTTTCGGTTTCCTCTTGTCTTGGCACCTAGGTCCTCACTCGACCTAGTCTTTAGCTCTGCGACTTCGAGACTCGTTCTCAAGTCGTAGTGTTTAAAAGTGCCCACTCACTGATTCCTTCTTTTCGAGTGATTTAGTGATAGAAACTTTCGTGGTTGCTCGAGGTGCCGAGGAAAGGAAGAGAGACGTGCTGCGAGGGGAGACGAGCGTTGCAACTTTCCAAAAGCTTCTACAAGGTTCAAGCTTCAAGAAAGGTTAGTAACTTTAATAGCTCATATTAGTTTTTATTTACATGTACATGCTCTTGTCTAGGTTAGTAAAAACTAGTTTTACTTAAAAAGAAAATTTTTAAAATTCCGCCGCTTAACGAAGCGTTAATTATTTTCTCAAACCCTAGATCGATTCCAACATCTACAACTTGTTCACTCTGACGTCTGTGGACCAATGAGTGAAGCTGCGAGAGGCGATTATGAATACTTCGTCACATTTACTGACGACTATTCTAGATATGGTTTCATTTACCTAATGCAACGAAAATCTGAAACTTTTAGTAAGTTCAAAGAATTTCGTGCTTGTGTTGAAAACCAATTAGGTAAGACTATTAAGACCTTTCGATCGGATCGGGGAGGCGAGTTCTTGGACACTGAGTTCACGGATTACTTGCTTGAGCATGGGATTCAGTCGCAATTATCGGCTCTTGGTAACCCTCAACAAAATGGGGTTACTGAAAGGAGAAATAGAACTTTATTAGACATGGTAAGATCCATGATTAGCTACTCTTCACTTTCAACATCTTTCTGGGGTTATGCATTAAAGACTGCCATGTATATCTTAAATCAAGTTCCTTCAAAATCTGTATCTGAAACACCCAAAGTACTATGGAATGGAGCACCTGAAGGATTGCGTCACTTCCGTATTTGGGGTTGTCCCGCTCATGTCTTGAAAAAGAAATCGAGCAAGCTGGAACCAAGAACAAACGTTTGTTTCTTTGTTGGTTATCCAGAAGGGACAAAAGGAGGTATATTTTTATGATCCTATTGATAGGAAAACATTCGTTTCAACTCATGCTACTTTTCTTGAAGATGATTATGTTAAAAGTCATCAACCTCGAAGTAAAATTATACTCGAGGAAACTGTTAGACCAACCCCGAAGACTAACGTCCAAGGGAATCCATCTCCACCTACAATTGTTGTGAGAGTGGGAGATGAAGAAGAAAACACAAACGTTGGTCCAAGTGCTACACTGCCTCGTCGTAGTGGGAGGGTCTCTAGAGAGCCCGACCGATATCTTGGTTTTGAAGCAAACGTCGTTGCCTTGGATGCGAACGACGACGACCCCGTGTCATTTAATGACGCCATGGTCGACTTGGACAAGGAAAAATGGCTAGAAGCCATGAATCTAGAGATAGAGTCTATGCACTCAAACTCAGTCTGGACTCTTGTAGATGCACCCGAACAAATTAGAGCGATTGGGTGCAAGTGGATCTATAAGAGGAATAAAGGAGCTGATGGACAAGTCGAAACCTTTAAGGCTAGACTTGTGGCTAAAGGTTTTACCCAAAGAGAAGGAATCGACTACGACGAAACCTTCTCTCCTGTAGCCATGTTTAAATCCATCAGAATTCTTCTGGCCATTGCCGCTCATTACGATTATGAGATTTGGCAAATGGACGTAAAGACGGCATTCTTGAATGGCTATCTGGAAGAAGAAATCTATATGGCTCAACCAGACGGATTCATAGAAAAAGGTCAAGAGCACAAGGTTTGCAAATTATTGAAGTCCATTTATGGACTCAAGCAAGCGTCTAGATCCTGGAACCAAAGGTTTGATGAGGTGATCAACACCTATGGTTTCGAACAAAACCTTTCTGAGCCTTGTGTTTACAAGTACTCGAAGAAAGTAGTTGTTTCCTTAGTCCTTTATGTAGACGATATCCTCCTTATAGGAAGCGATATTAAAGTAATGTCTGACATAAAGGAGTGGCTGAAAAAGCAATTCCAAATGAAGGATTTGGGGAATGCTGCTTTTTATCTAGGAATCCAAATCATTCGTGATAGGAAGAACAAACTACTAGCTCTGTCTCAAGGTACTTATATAGATAAGGTACTTTCTCGCTTCTCGATGCAAAATGACCATGGGGTGTTATTGCCAATTCGTTCAGGAAAGTTCCTGTCGAAAGAGCAGTGTCCTAAGACACCGCAAGAAGTGGAGGATATGAGTCGAGTTCAATATGCCTCAGCAGTCGGGAGTCTGATGTATGCCATGTTGTGTACTAGACCCGACATATGCTATGCAGTGGGAGTTATTAGTAGATACCAGTCAAACCCTGGTCAAGAACATTGGATAATAAATTTACTAACCTCTTTAGAAGCTTTAACGTTGATGAGCCTTCGGAAGGTTGAAAACGTTCGTCTCCCTCACAGCACGTCTCTCTTTCTTTCCTCGGCAACTCGAGCAACCACGAAGGTTTCTATCACTAAATCACTCGAAATAAAAGGAATTAGTGTGTGGGCACTTTTAAACACTACGACTTAAGAACGAGTCTTGAATTCGCAGAGCTAAAATCTAGGTCAAATGAGGACCTAGGTGCCAAAACAATAAAAACGAAATTGAATAGAGAGAGAGAGGAGAGGGGCGGCCAAGCTAGAGAGAGAAGCTCTCAAATCTCTAAAACTTGGGATGAATGAAATGTGTGGAATGAGGCTCCTATTTATAGGAGAGGTCTCACCTTCAATAAGGTAGTTTCCTCTTCTATAGAATATCACATATTCATGAGCAAATATTGCCTCCTTCCCACATAAGTCACACGGCCAAGGCAGCCTTCTAGAAGGCTTGGATTTGTTTCCTGTTTTGTTCCTTGCCTTGCCTTTGACTTTCTTGGCCGAAATTCCTATTACCTTGCATAGGAAATTTGTTTCCTCTTTTGCTTTTGGCTAGTATCTTGATACATTTATGCACAAAATATTCTCTCTTTTCTCTTGGGTAGTAGGCGCCCAACATCACTCTAGAAGGAGCTTCTAGAAGCTACTTAATTTGTTCATGACAACATGAGAAAGGCCCATTAAGAATTTTCAATAAAATTCTTATGAAATGAAATTAATCAACAAGGCCCAATTAATCTAATTTGGCCGAGTGACATTAAGTCATCAAATGACCTTGTCAAAAAATTTATTGACATTCATTTCATGCTATGTCTCAAAAGACAAAAATACCCTTTTGACAATTTTCGTTCTTGTTTTGACTTAGCTTCCAGTTTAACTATTCCTACTCGATGTGATTCGTGATAGTGACCTCATGGATCCAAATGAACAAAGCTTGAGCTAAAAACTTGGACTCAAAAGTTCACAAAACTTTTTCCAAGTTTAGCTTACTGTCAACTGACTCCACTAAAGAGTTGACACTGAAAATCTCTCGGTTCAAATGAATTTATTTTCTACTCAAGAATTCAACCTAATTGTAATGAGTGGATCCACAGAATATTATCAGTGTTTACCCTTCATGAATATCATCATCTAGTCGGGATTTACAAAATTACCATTTTACCCTTCTAGCTGTTATTTCCTCAACTCCTTTGTCGCTTGTGAATAAGTTAGAAACAATGTATTGACGAGGAGCTAACAAGTCACATTGTTTCATCCTAAAGATTCAGGACTCAATTTGGACACTGGCCAGTTCATTTATTCACACTCCAAGGAACAAAGCATGAGGTGATATACATTGCATTTCAGCAATCTTGTACATGAATTCCATATCTATGAGAACTTCACAAAGTTACTCATGACATTCTTACAACTTAGTACTTCACCAATAGGCCCTGTTTGGAATCACATAGTGAGTCCAAACTCTGACTTTCTCAAATGAGAATACGTAAGCTGTGAAATGACATGTCTCATTTCAGGATTAAGGTAAGCACGATGCAATTCATACGTAGTGACTTCGAGACATAAGAGGTTAAATGGTTTGTTCTTATCTTGTCTCTAGAAGTGCACTAGTCAATTCAGTACCTTCGAAAGATACCTAGAAGAACTATAGAGTGTGCAACTCTCAATGCCTCATAACCAGACATCATAGATTCTTCTAACAATCATACCGAGGTCAATAGTCCTTTGACCCTTAGATTGCGAATATATCATTTTAAGCAAACTACGAAGAGTTTGTTCATGCAAGTCTACATTTGTCTCTTCGTAAGTTGTTTAGTTTGTTTATGGACTAAAGACTAATGTTTTATCATAAAGCTTCAAACAGACAAGGAAGAATGTATGAACGTTTCAACTTTTTATTAATAAATAAGCAATTACAAGCAAGAGTCTTCATGAGACTTTATTACATCAAATGTACAATATAAAGATTACAACTCTTCTTGTGGGCACCATTGACAACAAACTCCCACTTGACTCAAAGAAGATGTGTGTAGTCCTTCATTCCTAATCCCTCTCGATGTTGGTCGAAGACCTTGTTCGCTAGGGCCTTTGTGAATGGATCTGCTAGGTTGTCCACCGTTGAGATCTTCTTTACTTCCACGTCTCCGCGCTGCACGATCTCTCGAATCAAATGGTATTTCCTCTCAATATGCTTAGAGCGCTTATGGCTTCGAGGTTCCTTTGAGTTAGTGACAGCCCTACTATTATCACAATAAAGGGTCATGGGCTAGTCGACGTTTGGAACAATTTCCAAATACTTAAGGAATTTTCTAAGCCATACAGCCTCTTTGGATGCTTCGCAAGCAGCCACATATTCTGCTTCCATTGTGGAGTCAGCAATGCAAGATTGCTTAATACTCCTCCACACAACAGCTCCACCATTAAGGATGAACACAGATCATGAAGTGGATTTCCTGGAATCCTTATCCGCTTGAAAATCGGAGTCGGTATATCCCGTCATAGTCAGGTCAGTACCTGAGTATGTAAGCATCAAGTTCCTAGTTCTTCGAAGATACTTAAGAACATGCTTAACAACAATCTAGTGCTCGGGTCCAGAGTTGGATTGGAAACGGCTAACTACGCCAACGGCGAAACATATGTCAGGTCTAGTGCAAAGCATAGCATACATGAGGCTTCCTACGGCAGAGGCGTAAGGAATTTTCCTCATGTCTTTAATCTCTTGTGCAGTCTTGGGAGACTGGTCCTTAGAGAGTGAGACTCCATGCCTAAAGGGTGTTTGGCCCTTCTTGGAGTCTTGCATCGAGAAGCGATCCATCACCTTATCAGTATAAGATGCTTGAGAGAGCGACATGGTCCGGTTTTTCCTATCTCGAAAGATTTGGATTCCCAGAATGTACGCGGCTTCTCCTAGATCCTTCATATAGAATTGCTTTGCCAACCAGACCTTAACCTCAGATAACTTACCCACGTCATTACCAATGAGTAATATATCATCGACATATAGTACCAGAAACACAACTTTGCCTTTGTGTATCAACTTGTAAACACAAGGCTCATCTATTGACTGTTCAAAGCCGAAGCTCTTTACAGTTTCATCGAATCTAATATTCCATGACCTAGATGCTTGCTTTAATCCATAAATGGACTTAAGCAACTCACAAACCTTGGTTTCTTGACCTTCTTCCACGAAACCGTCTGGTTGAGCCATGTAAATGCGCTCGTCAAGATTGCCATTCAGGAAGGCTGTCTTGACATCCATTTGCCAGATCTCATAGTCGAGAGCTACAGGTATGGATAGGAGTATGCGGATGGATTTAAGCATCGCGATTGGCGAGAAGGTTTCTTCATAGTCAGTCCCTTCTTGTTGGGTATAACCCTTCACCACAAGTTGTGCTTTGAACGTCTCGACGTTCCCATCAGGACCCCTTTTCTTCTTGTATATCCACTTACACCCTACGGGTTTAATCCCTTCAGGAAGGTCTACAAGTTTCCAGACTTTGTTGACATACATCAAGTGCATTTCAACTTTTATGGCGTCAAGCCAAATGTTTGATTCAGAACAAGCCATCGCTTGGCTATGGGAAACATGATCATCCATGTCCGAGACGGCTACGAGAGAGTCTCCATAGGACATGTACCTGTTAGGCTTTTGAGTAGCCCTCCCACTACGTCGAAGTACTACTTGACGAGATTCTGATGAGTTAGGTTGTGTTTCAGTTGGGGTAAGAACAGTTCGTACGGATGAGGTAGAAGCTTCCTCACCCAACTTTTCTCCAAGCACAATTTTGCTTCTAGGTTTTGCATCTTTCATAAAGTCCTCCTCAAGGAAACGAGCATTCGTGCTAACGAAAGTCTTATCGTCCTCGGGACTATAGAAGATGAAAACCTTTGGTTTCCTTTGGATATCCAACGAACAGACACAATTCTGACCTACTAGCCAACTTGCTAGTCTTTTGCCTTAGCACGTGTGCAGGGCAACCCCAAATTTGATGCGGCCAAGATTCACTTTGCGGCCAGTCCATCGTTCATAAGGAGTACCAGGGACTATTTTGGACGGAACTTGGTTAAGAATATAGGCGGCTGTTTCGAGGGCATATCCCCAAAAGGAAGGAGGGAGTGATGAGTAACTCATCATTGATCTAACCATCTCCATAAGAGTTCGGTTCCTTCTCTCTGACACTCCGTTTTGTTGAGGTGTGCCAGGTGCGGTAAGCTGAGAAGCGATACCTTCTTCTTTAAGAAAGTCATCGAACTCTCCAGACATATACTCACCACCTCGATCAGATCAAAGGGTTTTGTTCACTTTGCCAGTTTGCTTTTCCACTAAATCCCTAAAGACCTTAAATACGTTAAAGGTCTCGGATTTGTGTTTGGGCAAATAGACAAAACCATATCACGAGTAATCGTCGGTGAAGGTAACGAAGTATTCGTATCCTCCACGTGCCTGTTGGCTGAGCGGACCACATACATCAGAATGTACTAGTTCCAGCAACTCAGTGGCTCTTCGACCCTTATCGGAGAAAGGTTGCTTAGTCATCTTTCCTTCTATGCAGGATTCACAAGTAGGTAGTGAACCTATTGCAGAGGCTTGGAGTGGACCGTCCCTCACAAGTCTCTTAATCATATCTAGACTGATATGACCAAGTCTTAAGTGCCATAGGTATGTTGATTTTGTTAGATCGGAGGATTCAGAAAGTTTGATCCTCTTTGGCTCCCTAATAAGATCGTTATCTATTTCGGTGTCTAAACGAGAAGGTTGAGTGAGATAGATGTAAAAAAGAGCATTCTTCATACATGCATTAGTGACAAAAGAATTATCAGGAAACGAAATACGAATTCCATTCTTAATGAACTTTAAACAATAATCTTGCTCAAGAAGATGAGCAACGGATATTAAGTTATTCCCAAAGGTAGGAACAAAATAAACATTATTCAAGTTTAAAGTGCGGTCTTCAAAAGACAGCGTCACGGATCCCACAGCCTTCGCAGACACCAGGCTCCCATCACCCCATTTGAAACAGAAGTCGCCTTCCTCTAAGCTTTTGGTTTTCTTGAAACCATTCAAGGAACAACAAATATGGTTAGTAGCAGCGGAGTCAAGAATCCACGTTGATACATTATCAGCTACTAAGCATGCTTCGGTAACTAGTACAATACTATGTTCCTTTGCTTTGAGATAGGCAGGACAGTTCTTTTTATTGGCCTTGTGAGGTCTCTTGTTAGTTCCAGAGGCGGAGGCTTTTTGCTCAGTAGCATGTGCCTCTCCTTGATTCCTCTTTCTCTTAGTGAGACGTACAGCAGTGTGAAGTTCCTTCATAAGCTTGGTAACAGTGTACTCTAGCTTGTTTATGGAGTAGTTCATCTTGGAGGTATTAAGAGATGCGGGGAGAGTTTCTAAGATCATATCTATGATACTCTTCTCATTAATCTCAGATCCTAGGATTTCCATTTTATTCAGAAAACTAATGATCAATATCCTAAAGTCTCCAACAGGAGTCCTAGCTTTCATATGACAGTTCATAAACCGTCGGACTGCTTGTTGCCTTGCTTGACGCCTTTGCCCTTCAAACATCTCATGGAGATTGTTGAGCATGTCGGCGGTAGTCTCGATGTCACGATGTTGATGTTGCAACATATTGTTCATTGATGCTAAGATATAGCACCTCACAATCTCATCGGAGCAGAGCCAGGCCGCCAAAGCGTCTTTGTCCTCTTGAGTCGAATCATTATTCGTCAGAGGAGGACACGGGGTGGTGAGTACCCATTTGTGCTTGTTAACGGTAACTATTATGTCGAGGTTATGTTTCGAATCTACGTAGTTTTTGTTTTCGAGTTTGTTCGAGGAAAGGATGATTGAGGGATGTTTGCGAGACATGTTGCTTAATTAAGTTGAAACAAGTTTACGATTAGTCTTTGGTTTAGGATTTAAGTTTTATTTAAGACTTGATAAAATCCAAAGGTGTTATAAACCAAACGATAATTTACTCCCTCAAGAGAAGGCCGCAAAAAATCTCCATTTATAATTAAATGACACATCATTAATGCTTATCCAAGATGTCAATACATCAATTTTGACTAGCCACCTTTTAAATTGGTTTGATCACTCACATCCTTTCGCAGAGCCTCAAGGGAGGATTACTAGGGATTGAGCCTAAGTGTGCAACCAACCACTTAATCCAACAGATTGACTTTGAAAAACAATCCCCCAATGGGAGGCCTTGTCATCATCGTCTCACTCTTGGACGTAGGTCATCGACCAAAGATCGAAGCAAAAACGCCTTGGAGTACTCCCATTTAAGAGAGGGTCGCAAAAGTGGCTCTTAGTCCCACGTTAATTGCTTCTTTCATTAGTGTTGGGGAACGTGGGTTACAAACAACAAATATAACCCTCCCACTTAGTTTTTGGAGTTGGTACATGGACTCTTATAAGTTCGGAAACGGTTTCCTAGTTATAGAGCGATAGAGCGGACAACTAGAAAAGAATCCTAGATCTTCATGTTCAGAGCAGTGTTAGTGCATAAAGGCACAAGGGACATACTCGGATCTTTTCCTATTTTCTATTTCGGGAAAGTGCGTGAGGGAAGTGTGAACTTCAACTCACTCGAACACTTGAAAGTTTGAGATTACACATCTTTTTATTTTTCGGCTTGTCTACAAGGAGACCTCCCACTCAAAATTTTCAAGAGCATATAGATTTTGAACATATGTGATATAGATATAGTTTTGAAAACATTTTGAAAACTTATTTGATTTGTTTGACAAAATATTTTCAAGTTTGAAAACGAAAACGGTTTTTCAAAATTCAAACTAGTTTTGTAAAAATTCAATTTCAATTAAACTTTCAAAAATCAAAACATTTTAATCTTACACATCATGTTTATAATCTTATGTACAATATTTTTGCTCAAGAAATTTTTCTTATTAGAGTTCTATAACTCATGGTAGTGGGGCTGAAAATCCGGAATTCTAAAAAACTGGACTTTCGGAACAGCCGCTCACCTCGGAGTAAAATCGCCATAACTGGCGGCTCCGATGTCCTTTTCACCTGAAACCGGTGGTATTGAACAGAGGACAGACAGAGCTTTAATTTGATTCAAGAATCATTAAATTTCAATTTTTGAGCAGAGAGTTATGTCACTTTTACTGCAGGTTTTACTCCAGCTCGAAGAAAAAGAAATAATTAAAGCTTGGTCCTTTTTAGGTGCGAAAAAGAATCGAGTGTAACGGAACGTTTTAGGAGGTTGTTAAAGATTTTATTTGTGTTTTATTAGTAAGGTAATAAAATGGTATAAAAGAAATAACAACATGCATAAAACGATTCAAGTAAATAAAAGAAACTAGTAAGACAAGAAAACTAATCACAAAATTTACTCGAAATTTCTCAAACCTTTAAAACACATTTTTCAATATAAAAAATATGAAACTTTTAGAACTGATTATAATGTGTTTTAATAACATCCCAAACTCATAGAAAAACAACATGATTTTTAATTTAAAGGCAAGAGCAATAAAGTTAAAAAAAATCTAAGATAACAATTCTAACTTGTCACAAAATTAGTAAACTTTCGAAAACGATTTTCAAGCTCATATTTTTAAATACATGTACATGCCTATCTTTGACCATAGCTCTGATACCATTTGTTGGAATTGATCTAGGGTTTAAGAAAAAGTTTAATGCTTCGTTAAGCGGCGGAATTTAAAATTTTTTTTTTTCAAGTAAAAACAGTTTTTACTGACCTAGACAAAGTGCAAGCACATGTAAATAAAACTAATATGAGCATAATAAATTTACTAACCTCTTTAGAAGCTTTAACGTTGATGAGCCTTCGGAAGGTTGAAAACGTTCGTCTCCCTCGCAGCACGTCTCTCTTTTTTTCCTCGGCAACTCGAGCAACCACGAAAGTTTCTATCACTAAATCACTCGAAATAAAAGGAATTAGTGTGTGGGCACTTTTAAACTCTACAACTTAAGAACGAGTCTTGAATTCGCAGAGCTAAACTCTAGGTCAAATGAGGACCTAGGTGCCAAAACAATAAAAACGAAATTGAATAGAGAGAGAGAGGAGAGGGGCGGCCAAGCTAGAGAGAGAAGCTCTCAAATCTCTAAAACTTGGAATGAATGAAATGTGTGGAATGAGGCTCCTATTTATAGGAGAGGTCTCACCTTCTATAAGGTAGTTTCCTCTTCTATAGAATATCACATATTCATGAGCAAATATTGCCTCCTTCCCACATAAGTCACACGGCCAAGGCAGCCCTTTAGAAGGCTTGGATTTGTTTACTTTTTTGTTCCTTGCCTTGCCTTTGACTCCCTTGGCCGAAATTCCTATTACCTTGTATAGGAAATTTGTTTCCTCTTTTGCTTTTGGCAAATATCTTGATACATTTATGCACAAAATATTCTCTCTTTTCTCTTGGGTAGTA